>NC_056732.1:1603097406-1603137406 GCF_019279795.1 Protopterus annectens
ATACACATACATAGATATATATGGTTTACTATCATATTTCCGAATCGAACTCCATCAACTGCAGTTTTGTCGAACACGGAAATTTGAAAACGGTAATGTTGAACAACAAAAGCCAATCTAGGAACGATTTTAACATGAGTCGAGATAGGTGTTCACTGTTATTGCTGAACTACAAACCTCTCCACTATCTCGACCCATGTTAAAACCCGTTCCTAGGTTGGCTTTTGGTATTCGACATTACCATTTTTGAATTTCCATGTTTGACAAAAGTGCAGTCGACGGAGTTCGATTCGGAAATATGATAGTAAACCATATATATATATATATATATATATATGTGTGTGTGTGTGTGTGTGTGTGTGTGTGTATGTGTGTGTGTATTCAGATTTGACCACAAAGGGTGGTAAGAATGGAAAGATTTTAAGTTGGGAGGGAGGCATTTCAAAGCTTTGTCCCCAATATTGAGAATCTGTGGTCCATACAATGAAGTATATTAATGCTAGTATATAAGAAAATGGAGTTTGAGGTTAGTGAACAAAGATTGCATGTTGCTGTTCTGAATGTTAGATGACTGACAAGGAAAGGATTAATATATATATGTAATAATTTAAACAGGTATAACTCAAGATGTAGTTCTGTTTGTATTTGATAGGAGGACATTAGTTTTGGTGAAGGTGAGACAGTGGTGTTCCCTTTTTTAGTGAGAGGGTAAGGAATTTGCATATCCAGTTAAGTAACACTTAATCCCACCACTGAATACACCTGGGTTATTTTTAGAAACTGCAGCTATTGTTGGCAAACCATATTCCAGATGTTTGAGAGGCCCTTTGTCTTTTGCTGAAAAGATTTCATGCCTGCATAAAATAAAGCACTGCTGGTGATTCCCTGCCGGGTGGGGAAAGTAAACTTATATTTTTGGTCTGTGACTGATACAGCTGCTCTCTGTTTTAACTGTTTTAACTACTCCATTTTGTTTTCTGTTTTAATAAACCTGTTTTTGATCTATGTGAGACGTAGACACTTAAATTATCTAGGCTGCACATTTCACATGTTTTTTTCATTGGTTGAGTGTCTCTTGAGTGACTATTAAATACACAGTGAATTTCTGGCCCTTTTTCTTTTGCTGAAATGATTTCAAGCCTGTGTAAGCTAAAGCACCAATGATGATTCCCTACTAATGTTTTCTAACCATCCTCCCCTTTGCTGATGTGCTTTTTAAGCCTGGTGATTTTAAGCTGCCCACCCCTACTGTAAATTGAGCTCCTCCATTTATACACTTCTATTGATAATATTGAATTATTTGCTGTTCCATGTGCTTGTTTTGAAAAAGTGCATTTTGCCTCTCATTGTCTGTTCTACTGATTCACTTGATCTGAATTGCTTTTCTAGCTAGCTGTTGGATAAAGTAGTGTATTCTTATACTCTAGCAAGCACTTGTTTTTACATCAGGAGGTCAGTGGATTTTCCACCTAGTGCGAGGAAGCCTGGTCTGTTTAGGTTGAGGAAACACTTGAGATTTTTGCTTCAAGAAAATAAGTATATTTATTGTCTCTGTTGCACTTTTTAAATTGCATTCTGTATGATCACTGCATTTTTTTCTGTTGTGACCACCTAGTTTCTGCACTTGTTTTCAACTGTATTTTCAGCCTAGATAGCATAGTCTGGATTCAGATCTGCTATATCTAGTCTGCTTTTGTTACACATGAGCACTAAACCAGCCATCTTACGTTAAGAAAGACTCCCATGCACCCTTGTGGCAAAAGAGTGTGAATCCAGCCTTGCCTGAGATGGGGATTGCTGGAGGAAGGTTCATTGTGTAGTTTCCTATTTGTAGATTAGTTTAAAACTGTTTAATTTCAACTGTATTTAGGCTTCGCTTTTGCTCATTGCTGTGCATCCCAAAATGGGGATTAGAAGTGGAGTGTATATACCAAAATGCCTTGAAACAATATTTTTCCCTAGACAGCTGTCAGTGGAATCCTCACAAACTTCTCTGTTGCACTAAAGGCAACTAAGTTGCACACTGAGCGGTGTTGCCTCATCTCTCATCACCAAACCTCAATTTAACAACCTTTGATAGTCATAGCACAAAAACTGGTCAGTCTAGCCCACTCCTTTTCCTAATAGCTTGATAGTCCTTGTTGAAAAACTGGTGAATCTAGCCTACTCCTTTTCATAATAGCTCATATGGTAAAAGCCTCTATAATCGACAGACAGTTTCCCATCATTTCTCTGTCCATCCTGATGGAAATGAGAATACTGAGGCAATGTAGTAATTGCCTCATGTATACTGACAACCATTTTACTCTTACAATAAACAGATACCCTATGTGAGAGATGTAAGTATGCTATAAAATTGAAATTACATCTCTCATGTAACAATAAACTGGATATCAAACAGTTTGTCAGCACACACTCTTCACCTCTCACACAAACTAAGGATGTAACACATAGAACCACATACATGGAGGTACTCACTAGAAGTCTATCAAAAGTTCAGAAACCTCCCAAACATAAACAAAGAGCAGACACTGTTATGCAAATAAAAAACAGATAGAAATATGTCTCAACAAATAAGCCCCTAAGGCAAAACACCTCTAAACCAAATGTTTTGGTCATACGGTACTCCATAGTGAGGTGCACAGATGTTCCCTCACTAGGCTAGACAAGAAGAAGGTCGTGGTCAGCTGCTTGTCAGGTGCCAGCATCCGTCAGATCATACATGCACTCAAGTCACTCAACAACAAATACCTTTATGACTCAGTCATAGTTCATGTTGGGGTGAATGACTTGAGATGTACCTCTCTGGACTATATAAAGAGAGACATGACTGAACTCTCAGATTATGTGTCCCTGCAGGTATGACCCTAGCACTGAGCAGCATTCTACCTTCTTTGAGGATGCTGCCACGGTGTAAACAAAAGATGACTGACTTCGACAATTGGCATAGTTTCTGGTGTCAGTTCAGGGATATCCATTATCTGTCATCCTGGGATGACATGGTTGACAGGCTATGCTGCTTTGCCAGAGATGGTCTGCACCTGTCTTCTCTAGGACAAAGGTACTTGCCTCACCCATAGTGCCTTTTTTAGGCAATGTCAAAGCAAAAACATGTCCAATGTAACAAAATCCACTGGCATATAGTACACAGGTTAATATGAAATTTTGTACAAAAACTCAGCCAGACATGCTAGCACAAATTACAATGTCTAATTTCTTCACGGATGGCACCACTCATACTGCACTTGAGGAAATTGACAACCTGCTAGATGACAGATTTGGTGCAGATGTCACCCCCCCCCCCCCCAGCCCCACTGGCCATAGGCCAAAAACACAGACTTAATGCGACCAGATAACTTCTCAGGATGTTTATTAAGCAATCTAAAACAGGACCTAGCAGACCCACTTACTGCTTTCTTTAACCATAGTTTAAGAGCTGGCTTTGTTCCAGGGGAATGGAGAACAGTAACAGTAATCTTCTTCCACAAAGCAGGGCCATCAACAGACCCTGGGAACTATAGACCCATAAATCTAACCAATCTCATCTGCAAGGCCATGGAAAGAATCCTCATGGACCTTATCAACAAGGACATATATGACCTTCAAACACTAGGCCCAACCCAATTTGGTTTTGTTAAGGGTAGATCACGGTTATTAAACCTGGTGGACTTCTTTGATAAAGTCACCAAAACCCTGGCTGAAGGTAAGACAGTGCATACCACCTATCCTGACCTGGCCAAGGCTTTTGACACAGTCGTCCACTCATGTATCATTGAAGAGCGCTGTCAGTTAGGGATTAACCCTTAAATCAGTAAGTGGGTAGCCAGTTTGCTCACTGGTAGGATACATACTGTCAAAGTTGGTGACTTCACCTCTACAAGTTGACCTGTCACCAGTGGCATACCACAAGATTATGTGCTGGGTCCTTTACTACTCAGAATCTACTTCTCAGAAGTCCAGACACATCATAAGTAAGGGCATCACATCCATATCTAAGGATGTTATAGCTCCACAGTATTTGATCTTCATCAGACCACAAATAGAGTACAATGCTCCCTTTTGCATATATCTCAACAGACACCTGCAGCAGTTGGAGAGACCACAGAGGTTCCTCACCAAGAAAATACAGAGCCTCCAAACCATGACATAGGTAGAACAAAAGTCCTGTCACTGTACCTTGTTGTATCATATCTTTAAGTTTTTTTGTGATAGCATTTCTTACCTTTCAAGTTTGCTTGTGGTAGCATCTCACTATGGACACTCCTTTATTCTGCTTTTACATTAGGAAGACTGGGATTATTCACCTAGTGCAGCAGGTGTTTAACTGGTCTGTCTGAGCTGGGAAACACACAAAAGGGCTCTAAGTATTTTTTTGCACTTCTCCACACTTAATTTGCACTGTTCTGACACCTAGATAGCGTAGACTAGATTCAGACCTGCTGAATCTAACCTGTTATTGATACACATGAGCACTAAACCAGCCATCTCACATTAAGAATTCTCCCCTACACTCTTGTGGCCGAAGAGTGTGGCTCCAGCCTTCTCCGAGCTGAGGCTTGCTGGAGGAAGGCTCACTGGGTGCTTTCCTATTGTTAGATTAGCTTAAAGCTGTTTAATTTTGCATGTATTTAAGTCTTGTGTTTGCAGGGGTTTGTGCTCAATTCTCTGGAGATGCAATTCATTTGTCATCCTTTGCCAGGGGTCTGGAGTGTTTCTGCTTGAATTCAAAGCATCCAAGGCAAAAAAAATAAGAAAATAAGTATATTTTGTGACTCTTCTGCACTTTTGAATTGCATTTTGTCACATTGCTGCGTCATTTCTGTTTTTGTATTGTTTTACTGTTTGTAACTGCTTCTTTCTCTGCACTTGATTTGCTCTGTTCTGATACCTAGATAGCACAGACTAGATTCAGACCTGCTGAATCTAGCCTGTTATTGATACATGAGGTCTAAACAAACTATCATAGGCGACTCCATAGTGAGACACACAGATGTCCACTCACCAGGCTGGACAAGGATGAGGTCATGGTCATCTGCCTGTCAGGTGCCAGAATCTATCAAATCACACATGCATTCAAGTAATTCAACAACAAGTACCGTTATGACTCTGACATAGTCCATGTTGGGGTGAATAACTTGAGATGTAGCTCTCTGGACTATATGAAGAGAGACATGACTGAACTCTCAAATTATGTGTCCCAGGCAGGTATGTCCCTAGCCCTAAGCAGCATTCCACCTTCACCCAGGATGATGCCACAATATAAACAAAAAAATGATCGACTTCAACAGTTGTCTTTGCTTGTGGTGTCAATCCAGGGGGAATCAATTCACCAAAGCCCTAAATGAAGGTAAGACAGTGCATACTCCATATCTTGACCTAGCCAAGGCTTTTGACATGATTTCCCACTCAAGTGTCATTGATAAACTCATCTAGCTGGGGGTTAACACTTATGCCACTAGATGGGTAGCCAATTGGCTCACCGACAGGACACATACTGTCAAAGTTGGTGACTGCAGCTCTAACAATAGACATGTCATCAGTGGCATACCACATGGATCTGTTCTGGGCTCTTTACTGTTTGGAATCTATTTCTCAGAAGTCCATGCTAAAGTAGATGGACTTTGGCTTACTAAGTTCACTGTTAATTGCAAATTGGGTGCATTCATTGAGTTCCCCAACAATGTTAACATGTTACAGGAGAGGCTAACAGACAAATGACTGGTGCCAAAGCCACGGTTTAAATCTAAATGCAAACAAGTGCATTATTATCTACTTTGGCAAAGCGGAATTCCCTGCTAATTTCAATATTGACAGCACCCCCATAAGTTCAAACGCAGTGATGCGAGATCTGGGAACACAGGTAGATATCAATCTGAACTTCAAACACCAAGTCTCCGCAGTGGTAAGGAAAGCCTTGTATGTTCTGCATCTCATATGTAAGGGTATCACATCCAGGTCTAAAGATGTTATATCTACACTGTACTCAACCCTCATCAAACCATTAATACACAGCTCTATTCTGCATGTACCTCACCAGACATCTGCAGCAGCTGGAGAGACAACAGAGGTTTCTCACTAAGAAAATATGGAGCCTCCAAACCATGACTTGTTGACAGACTTTAAGCCCTGTCACTGTACTCTGTTTCCTACATACTGCTTAGAGTTGACATGTGCTTGGCCTACAGGGCAGTCTTTGACCCTGCCTTGATGGAAGTGCTGCATATCTGCAAGTCAAATGGCACAAGAGTCACTCATTCTAGGGATCTTAACCTACCTTGTGACATTAGCAGAACATGCTGGAGAGAGATATGTACAGGGTTATTTGGTGTTTATCACAGACTCTCTCTGCAAATTACTTCCATCTAACCAAGGACAATTGAAGTAAATCTGGATTAACATGACTAGGCTTGTAAGGGCTCTAAGGCCATTAGCCTTGTAACCTCCTATGAACCTGTGAACCTATGTATCATAAAAGCTGCTAAGAGGAGATTTATGCCTGGCCTACAGGGCAATCTGCAACCCTGCCCTGATGGA
The DNA here is from genome assembly GCF_019279795.1 of Protopterus annectens. Taxonomy (NCBI): domain Eukaryota; kingdom Metazoa; phylum Chordata; order Ceratodontiformes; family Protopteridae; genus Protopterus; species Protopterus annectens. Next base: position 1,603,103,941 of record NC_056732.1, read on the forward strand.
TATACTTCACATACACAAATGTAACAACACAAGTGTCACTCACTCTATGGATATTAACCTAGCCTATGACATTAACACATTAATAGAACATGCTAGAGAGATAAATATATCTCCCAGATACTGCCACTCCTCTGGAACAAACTTCCAATTCACATGAAGCAGAGCTCCTCACTGACCGTATTCAAGTGCAACCTGAACAAATGGATGGGAGATCACAAATTCACCCTGGGGTGGCACCCATGTCCCTCATGGACAGGAGGAGTCAGTGTTGACCATACACTAGATAAGCAAAATACGTTCACTCAATAAAGACAGATGGAACAACTTGGGATTAACATGGCTAGGCTTGTAAGGGCTCTAGGGCTGCTAGCCTTGTAACCTCCTATGAACCTATGAACACCTTTACCACTGACTCTTCTACATTCAGGTGGTTACATATTAGAATTTTTTATTGTTGTTGTTTTTGTTTTTCATCCAGAAGAGTTGTTTGTTAATTTTTGCCATTCACACATATAGTGAGAAAAACCTAAATCATACAATAAAAATGTAAATCATACAATATAATACACATTTAGGTATGCACAGTTACATACATAAATGAATAATAAAAAGGTTTAAAAGCTGAAGTTCAGTACAACTCTCGTATAGTTTCTGATGGCATACCTAAAACATTAGGACAGGACAGGACAGACTAATATTGTCAGAAGGAATGCAGACTAGAAAGAAGGTAACATATAGGAATAGTTTAAATAAAGAGCAGAGTACTGTTGAGAAGCAGAAGGCATGGCTGTATTCAAAGGGAGGGAGAGTGCAGATGTAGGTGAAGACGGAGGCAGATAAAAGGGTCATGTTGACAGATTACCAGGAGGAAGGTTGGAGGGGTTAGGGACAGTAACTATGGAGGCTGTAATATAGGGGGAAAGGGAGAGTAAGACTGATCATCTTGCATTTCAACTTAGCCTGGAGCATGAGAAGAACAGAGCCATGTAGGTTCATATTTGTATACTAGGCTAGCGACCAGAGAGGGCCTTTTTAAACCAAGCCATGCAACCCGAATAGATATGATGAGTTTTAGTAGCCTAAGGTTACTTTAAGAGATATATCTATAGGGTCATAGGATCATAGGAAGTTACTAGGGTACTGGCCCTAAGGCCGTTACAAGCCTAGCCAAGAATTTAACCCATGTTCCAACAAGTCAGCGCCTTATGCCACTGTCTAGTAGGGACCCAGGTGGAATCCCAGGGGTGTACTTTCTTTTCCCCATCCAGTTATCCAGGTTGCACTTAAAAAGGGTTAATGAGGTAATCTGCTTGATGTAGAGAGGGAGTCTATTCCACAAAAGGGGGAGGCTCTGGGATACACATCTGTCCTGCCAACAAATCCTATTGATGTCACAGAATGGGATGAGGTCGGACGTGTGGGTTACTCAAGTGGAGCTTGACTTGCGGATATGCAGCAGTCCTATCAAGGCAGGGTCTGAAATTGCTTTGTATGTCAGACAGAGGTCACCTCTGAGGAGTCTGTAGGAGACTGAGTAGAGGGACAGGGCCTTTAGCCTATCTGTGTAGGGTTGATTTCTGAGGCCCTGGATATTCCTGGTGAGGAACCTCTGTGGTCTCTCCAGCTGCTGGATGTGCTTTGTGAGGTACATGCCAAAAGGGGCATTGTACTCAATAGTGGGTCTTATAAGGAAAGAATAAAGGGATGTTATGACCACCTTGTCCCTGGATAAAATACCATTACTAAAGAGGTGGGCTATGTAGAAGGCTTTCTATACAACAGAGGCAATATGGTGGTCAAAAGTCAGTTTACTATCAACCTGGGTGCCCAAGTCCCTCACGACTAATTGCACGCTTAGAACCTTATTATCAATGTCATAATTTATGGGGACGTCACTCTCCACAAACGGGATGATGAAGCATTTTTTGGCATTCAGTTTGAGGCCATGTTTCTGGAATCAGTTATTTGTTTGGGTGAGACCCTCTTGGAGGATGTCCACATCACTAGTAAAATTGATGACAGCACCCAGTTTGCAGTCATCTGCAAACTTGGTCAGCCATAGCCCACTGGTTTTGGTCTGCACCTCAGCAATTTATATCCCAAACAGTAGAGGCCCCAAGACCAATCCCAGGGTACACAGCTCATTTCGGGTCTACTGCTTAAGGTGGCTTCCCCTATTTTGAAGTAGGTGGGTTCTACCAATGAGCCAGTTTGCTACCCATCTGTTAACATATGGATTGATGCCTAGTTGAGAGAGTTTATCTATTATACCTGAGTGGGGAATAGTGTCGAAGGCTGTGTCCAGGTCAAGGTAGGCAGTATGCATCATCTTCCCCTCATCCACTGCCTTGGTGACTGTCTCAAAGAAGTAGACCAAATTTAACAGGCATGACCTCCCCTTGAGAAAACCAAATGTGTGGAATTGAGTGTCTGGAGGTTGCCAATGTCCTTGTTAATGAGGTCCATGATAATCTGCTCCATGGCCTTGCAGATCAGGCTAGTTAGGCTGATAGGTCTGTAATTTCCTGGCTTTGTGCAAAAGGATGACAGTGGCTGTCCTCCACTTGGCTGAGATGAAGCCAGTATTCAAGCTCTGGTTGATTTGGGTGCCTAATGGTGCTGCAAGTTCCTGCCTGAGTTCATGTAGGATGCAGCCTGGGATGTTATCAGGTCACGTGGAGGCTGTACTTTTTGCCTTTGAGGGGGCAGTGATGACTTGCTCCCTAGAGATAAGGGTAGGGGTGCAGGTACTGGGGATGTACTGTTTTATTGATGGGGGGACAGAGGGGTGAAGTTTTCACAAACCTGTCTGCCAGCAGTTTGGCTATATCTACAGCATTTGTGTATTTGGTATCCTTGACCACAAGTTCTGAGCAGATCTGAGTGCTTCCCTTGAGATTGCAAACATATGTGAAGAAGGCCTTATGATTGTCTTTAGTAGATGTGACCAATTTGTACTTGAAGTTTCCTTTGGAGGATTTCACTAGTGCTCTTATTTGCTTGTTCAGCTATGGAGAGATTACTTCCAGTTAGGCACCTGCTCCTTCTTGGTCCTGGACAGCAATTGTTTCCTTTTATTGTACAGTTTATTTATTGCAGATGTCCACCAGACAGGTTTAGTCTTCCTTGAGCAGAGTGCTTTCATCCTGTCGGGTATTCCTGATTCCTAGGTAAGGCATGGGTGGTCATGTGTTTACAGGCTATGTCTGTCCATTACAGACGTAGGTGCCAGACTAGGGGTACAATTCCCTATCCACTGGTCCAAGTTACATTTGAATTACTGAGGCAAGCATCATCTGTGAATGTGTAGAAGTCTGTCACTTCATTTCTGCCTGTCTGTCATTTGGTACAGAAGGTTAAGGCTGTGAGCTGTAGATGTTCTTCATGTTTCACTGTTGCAGTCATCACACTTGGGTTATCTGCCTGCAGGTAGCCCCCAGTCAGCCTGAATACCAGAGACTTAGTATTTCTGCATCGGTTGCTATTGCTCCAGGACTGATGTCAGGTAGTCAGGGGTATAAAAACAGGCAGCCGATGCCATTACATCAGTCTTTCTTGCCGAGGAGCCCGAAGCAGAAGCAGTTCGCATGAGTGCCAGTCGGCCGCTACCTGAGTTTTCATTTCTGAATTGAATTATCCTGAAGTCTTCTAAAGCTAAGTACCCCATTAGGGACCCTTTTTTCTTGCTCTAACCAATGTCAGAAAAAGTTAACGATTGTCTTGCCTGTGGAAATCAAATACCACACCGAGATTTCCATTCTTACTGCGTCACCTGTTTAGGCCCAGACCACGACGTACCTCGCTGTCAGTTTTGTGTCTTGTTCAATGCCCAAACTATTTGTTGTTGGGCCCTTATTGTCGCTAAATACTTTTGTTCTCGATCTCCATATTCCAAAATGACTTTGGTAAGCCATCCGACTACCGATCTTCTGAAAAAACGTAAGGATAAAGACAGAGACAGACCGCACAGGTTCAAAGCTGCCAGCGATGCTTCCGATAAGCTAGTTGCCAGTTCACCGGTACTCAGTGAGGTGCTTTCGCAGCCCCTGATGCCCACTTCAGTGGATTTGCAGGCCTCTACCGAGACCTGTTTGGAGTCCGGAATGCCACGAGACTCTTCTTCAACTACAAAACCTGCAGATGTCTCTACCTTGGATGGGTCCGGAGCCGCTGAGTAGGCACCAGCTTCTGAGGAAGTTCTTCGCACTACTGATGTTCGACTCAAACCAACAACTTCTTTTGCGTCTTCAGTTCTGTCTAAAACTACCGAGTTTCTAAGGCCAAGAGTACACGCTATGCCTAAAAAAACGATGACCAAAGCCCATGCACCTGCTCCCTTGCCACAACATCAAATGTTTAAAATGGCAGAAGACCTTATTATGCCGATTAGGGAAAGTCAGCCTTCCCCTGCTAAGAGAAAAAGAGACCTGTCCCCTGCAGCTTCAACAGACCAAGAGTCCAGCGACTCTGAGTTATCTGATTATGAAGTCATGCTCTTATCTGCTTATGAGGATTCAGATGCAGAGGAATCCATTCCTTCAGCTTCTCCTCCAGAGGATTTTTCTTTTGGTGAAACCGTACATACTTTAAGAGAGCATTTCCACTGGGAATGCCAAGACTGTCCTCAGTCCAAAAGACTCAGAGAATTCTAGATTTGCCACAATATAGGCTTTTAGCAGTACCACCAGTCCTGGATGTTGTGGATGATGTCTTTATGGAATCCAGTTTAACTCCTGATACTTTACCCCCTGCTCCTAGGAAACCAGACAGGTACTACAGAGTACCTGACTGTCACAAATTATTTTTTAAAAATCCTACTGCTGACCCAGAAGTCATCTCCCAGGGGCCTGAAGGTATCAAAGCAACTACAGCTAAGAATCCCACCCCTTCGGACAGGGATTCCAGAGCTTTGGACAGATGGGGTAAGAAAGTATAAACCTCTACAACTCTCGCCATTAGTTTTGAATTGTCAGTTTCACATGCTGAAGTACCAATAACATATTATGGAACTTATTAAGCAAAAAATAGCTACCTTTACAGACTGCAAAGAAAATAAAGAATTGCATGAACTTATGCATTCTGCAAGCCAAGTCAGCAAGCATACATTGCAGTGTGGCTTTGACACCCTAGGAGCATCTTGCAGGGCAGCAGTCACTGGTTCTGTACTGAGAAGGCATGCTTGTCTTAAGGAGCAGACCTTGCCAGACCATGTCAAATCAAATATATTAGATGCTCCTTTGAACAAAGACAATCTGTTTGGCACCAAAGCAGAAGAGGTTCTTAAAAAGATGGAAGAAAAAGCTACATCTATGCAGACAGTCAAAGAATTCCTGCAAGTACAGCCTCCTAGATTCAGTAGGAATTGCCCCTCGAAACAGTGGACCTATCCAGCGCCTCAAGGCCATCTCAAACTAGACCCAGGGGAAACAGACCCCCCCAGACTACAGTCTTAGGGTATGCAGAGATCTAAGCAATGGAGTGCCTCCACCTCTAAAGCAGGGAGTGCTAAACCACCCCCTTAGGGAAAGAATTCCCAATGACTTCTCAACTCCACTCCCCACCTCTGCCCAACTGCTTGTGCCCCTAGGAGGAAAGCTTGCCCTTCATGCAAAAAACTGGATTTCCATCACCAAGGACCATTGGGTCCTCAGCATTGTATCCCGGGGTACAAATTTACTTCCACTCGCTGCCAACCCCAAAAGGGTTCCCAGACCTTCCTCCAAACCAGTGGGCAGAGGCACAAAGCCAAGTTCAGTCATTGCTCTCTATAAGGGCAATTCAGCCTGTTTCTTGTGGAACAGATAGGTCAAGGGTTTTATTCCAGACTTTTCCTGGTACCCAGAAAAGAGGGCACTTGGCACCCAATCCTAGATTTTTTAATTATCAATGCCTTCTTGGTGGTACCAAAATTCAGAATGCTCACCCTGCAGCAGCTTCTGCCTATGCTAGCCAAAGATGCCTGGTTAGTCACCCTAGACTTAAAGGAAGCCTATCTGCACAGCCCTATAAGGGAGTCATGCAGGAAATGTCTATGCTTCAGGGCAGAATCTATGCATTATCAGTTCTCTGCACTTCCCTTTGGCTTATCTGCTGCTCCCAGAGTTTACACAAAAGGCCTGGCTCCAGCCATTGCTTACTGCAGACAGAGAAATATTCAAATTTACCCATACTTGGATGACTGCCTGATTCAGGCAGATGGTCAAGAAATGCTGTTGCAGCACCTGACATTTATAAAAAACCTTCTAACCTCCCTGGGGTACACCATCAATGAAAATAAATCAAAACTAGTCCCCAGTCAAAAGATTGTATTCCTGGGAGCAAGCTTGGACACAGCATCCCAGATGGCATTCCTCACTCCAGAAAAACAAGCCTATCTAACAGACTGTTTTACTCAAATGGCCACCAGAACCCAGCTATCCACAAGGAAAATCCTGCAGACCCTAGGATTCATGGCCTCATGCATCCTGCTAATTCTATATGCCAGACTGCATATAAGGAAACCAATGGTACTTAAAAAGTCTTTGGTGCCAACACTCTCAGGACCTGGAAACTGTCATTCCTATAATACCCTGTCTAAGGACAGAATTTCTTTGGTGGGTAGCAGCATGCAACCACAACAAGGGACTGCCCTTTACTCAACAACACGCTGCCCAGACCCTAACCACAGATGAATCAGACTATGCCTGGGGGGCACACATGGATGGCAAATGCATTCAGGGCCACTGGAGCCCAAGTCAAATTCATCTGCACATCAACCAAAAAGAGATGCTAGCTGTGCAGCACACTCTGACAGCTTTCAGATCCCTACTCTCACCAGGACACATGTTAATGAAAACAGACAACACCACAGTTATGTGGCACATCAACAAGCAGAGGGGGAACCCACTCTTACCCACTCTGCAGGCTAGCCATGGCCCTGTGGAACACGGCCTTGGACATGCAGGTCCATCTGCAAGCTCAATTCCTGCCAGGCAAACAAAACTCACTGGCAGACAACTTAAGCAGAAATCTCCTAGACCCATATGAATGGCAACTAGAGCCCAGCACCTTCAACCTTCTGATTCAGAAATGGGGGACCACAGAGGTGGATCACTTTGCCTTCCCCTGCAATCACCAGCTCAGCAAATTCTGCACCAGGACACTTCACAGCAGGACCTGGAAAGTGGATGCCCTATCCTTCATGTGGGTAAATCTCTCAATCTGTGCCTTCCCCCCCTGGCCTTTCTCTCAAGAGTATTGCTCAAGATAAAACAGGAAAGACCAAGGACAATTCTGATTGCCCTGGACTGGCCACACCAGCACTGGTACCCACTCCTGCACAGCCTGTCACCAGTGCCACCCTGGCACCTACACCAGAACCCAACCCTGCTCTCTCAGCAGGGGGACAGATCTTGAATCTACAACTGCAAACCCTAAATCTTGTAGCCTGGCTTATTCCTTGAACTCTCCCCCTGTAACCAGCCTAAGCAAGCAGGTGCTGGACATCATTCTTGAAGCCAGAAGACCCAGTACAAGGAAATCCTATGCTGATAAGTGGAAAAGGTACTGCTCCTGAATTCAGTCTAAAGGAGAGGCCACAACTCTGCCCTTCCTGCTTCTAATCCTGGATTACTTAGCAGATCTACTCCACAGAGGCCTATTCTTCTCCTCCATTAAGATCCATGCCTCTGCCATTTCAGCTCATTACAACACTGAGCCACCTCTCTTCTCTCACCCTCTTATCAGGCAGTTCCTGAGAGGGGCAAACAACTTAAGGCCACATAGGAGAGCACCCATCCATGCTTGGGTCCTTAACTTTGTACTGGGAAAGCTCCCGCTACCCCCTTTGAGCCTGCAGCATCAGCAGAGTTAAAATTCCTCTCTTGGAAAACAGCCTTGCTTCTGGCCATAACTTTAGCTAGAAGAGTGTCTGAGCTACAAGCACTTATGGCTGTGGAACCCTTCATTAATTTCCATGCTGACAGGGTTTGCCTCAGGACTAACCCTTCCTTTATGTCTAAAGTGGTGTCCAGTGTGACTCTCAACCAATCTATCCAATTGCCAGCTTTCTTCCCTAATCCTCAAAATAAAGGGAAAAGGATCCTGCACTCCTTGGATGTGCACAGACAGCTCATATTCTACCTTGATAGGACTAAGACCTTCAGGAAATCTGACCAGTTACTAGTCAGCTTTGCACCAGGGACAGAGGGCAAGGCCATTTCAAAGCAAACAATTTCCAAATGGATAGCACACTGCATCCATTTCTGCTACAAGCACCATGGGAAAACAACCCCTCAGGGGGTCAGAACATACTCCACTAGGGCAACTTCCACCTCTACTGCGTTCCTCAGGGGAGTCCCTACCAGGGACATCCTGGAAGCTGCTACCTGGAGTTCTGTACACACCTTCACCAAACATTACCACCTACCTATCTTTTCCAAATCCAGGGAGGGTTATGCGACAGCAGTCCTGCAAGGCATACTAGCAGCCCCAACTATTCTTGACTGCCTCCACTATTCTTCAGCTTTGGGAATCTACCCAAGTGTGATGACTGCAACAGTGAAACATGAAGAACATAATACAGTTGTGTACACTTACCATAAATGTAGATGTTCGAGTGTATTCACTGTTGCAGTCCTGATTTCCCTCCCTCCAGCCCCCTTGTCTCTCTCTCTCTCTCCTCACTATGTATATTACTCACCCCCTTCAGGGGTATTGGTATTGGTATTTACTTTTTACTGGTGGTGTTTTCCCCACCATAATTTAGCTCCATATTTGGGGCTCTCCTGACATTTGGGGCAAGAAAAACTGATGTAATTACGTTGGCTGCCTGTTATTATACCCCTGATGTCAGTCCTGGAGCGACAGCAACCGACACAGAAATACTAAGTCTCTGGTATTCGGGCCAACTGAGGGTTACCTGCAGTCAGATAATCCAAGTGTGATGACTGCAACAATGAATTCACTCAGACTTCTACATTTATGGTAAGTGTACACAACTGTACTTTCCCATGGTATGTGGTTTGATCCCCCTCAGTCTTCACTTGCTCACTGTGTAACCTTGTGCAAGTCAATTTGTCAGATAGTGATTGGGGGCAACAGGAAATTTGAGCTAGGCTCCAAAATGGTCCCCTGGACTGCAAGCCTAGTAACTACCTATGCTTGGTCAAAAAAATGGTCTATAAATTTGAAAGGAATATTTCTTTAAATAGGCAGCTATTTAAATGCATGTTCATATTTCTAATATTTTTCCAAGTGTGGCGAGGATGGCATTAGGTGTAAAACTGCTTTGTGAGACAGGTTTAGAGCTTTTGGTAAGGGAGACAACAATGGCATGTTTCCATAACTCTGAAATTAATGTATCATTGCAGAAGCTGAGGTTATGGATATGAGGAGGATAAGTTAGGTAGGCAATATGCAATTGTGTGCAGAGCTTATTGTAAATGGAGCCACCTGTACTGAGATAGAAGATATAGCAAACCTCCTGGCTGATAAATTCAGCTCCAACTTTACCCATCTCTCTCCCCCAACCTTCCCTCAGGAAATATCATCAAATATAACTCCCCCTACTATCACTAGGGAACAGGTCCTTAATGCTCTCTCTAAGACCAAGAACACTGCATCAATGATCCCAGACAATATCCAAGGATGCCTTCTAAATAGCATGAAGCATGACCTGTCAGGGCCTTTGGAATTACTATTTAACTGTAGCCTCCAAACAGGCTTTGTGCCTCATGAATGGAGAATAGCAGCAGTCATCCCTGTGCACAAAGGTGGGCCATCTACAGACCCTGGAAGCTACAGACTCTTAGGTCTTACTGTCTTATATGTAAAACCATGGAAAGAATTATCATGGAGATGATCGATAAAGATATAGTAAACCTCCAGACACTGGACCCAACCCAGTTTGGTTTTGTCAAGGGCAGATCATGCCTGGTGGACTTCTTTGAGAAAGTCACCAAAGCAATGGATGAGGGCAAAATCATTCACACTGCCTGCCTTGACCTGGCCAAAGCATTTGATAAAATACCCCACTTGGGTATTCTTGACAAACTCAAGAGGTTAGGTACAAACCTGTATGTCACCTGGTGGATAGCCAACTGGCTCATAGACAGGACACAGGAAGTTAGAATTGGGGAGTCCACCTCTACAAAGAGGCCAGTCACAAGTGGAGTCCCTCAGGGATTTGTCCATGGACTGCTTTTTTTGGCATTTACTTCTCAGAAGTCAAGGCCAATGTCAGTGCTCTTTGGCTGACTAAATTTGCAGATGATTGCAAATTAGGAGCTGTCATTGAATCTCACACTGACACAAATGTTCTCTAGGAAGGGCTGACACAGACAAACATCTAGTGTCAGAGCCATGGGCTAAAACTAAATGCCATGGAATGCATAATAGTATCCTTTGGCAAGTCATCCATTCCTGGTAACTATCATATCAACAACACACCCCTTAGAGTTGACACAGTAGTCAGGGACTTAGGAACACACATACATAGTAATCTAGCCTTTGACCATCACATGTCTACAGTGGTGAGGAAATCATTCTATGTTGTGCAACTTATAAACAAAGGTATGGCATCTAAGTCCAAGGATGTCATTGTTCTACTGTATTCAGCATTCATCACAACTGTCACTGAGTAGAATGCCCCCTTTGGTATGTACTTAACCAGGCATATCCAACAACTAGAGCATCCACAGAGGTTCCTCGCTAAAAGAATACAGGGCGAAAGTAAAATGCCCTATGCAGACCGCCTCAAGGCCCTATCCCTGTATTCTGCCTCCTACAGGCTTTTTGTCAGACCGCATTCTGATGGGTCTCCCGCATGTCACAAAACAAGCAGCAGCAGAATTATCCGCTATAAAAACGTAAACCTTATCTGTGGTATAAATAGGACCTGTTGGAGAGATAGGTATGTATCCCAGAGACTACACCATCTGTGAAACAGACTTCCCATCCATTTAAAGCAGAGTTCCTCCCTAACTCAATTCAACTGCAACTTGGACAACTGGATGGGAAAACGGAAGTTCATCCCTCTTTTGGTACCTATGTCTCTAATAAACACAGGTAACCTGTAAATGGCTCATCTCACATGCTTACACTTATCAAGGGTATCAGAACTTGTCAGAGATTTGGGATGCATGGCTAGGCTTAAAAAGACACTTGTGGTCATTAGCCTAGTAAACACCTGTGAACCTATGAACTTTTGTATTCATTACATAAGATTCTAAGCCAAGGCAGCGGGGGACTGTTCCAGAATTTGTTGAAAAACCTTCTCTTTTGTCTTCATTTTGGAGAAGGAGAAGAGAGGAGTATAAAATGGGGTTCAGCAGGTGAGTGGCAGGTGAGTTAATATTACCTGGTTACTAATGCAACTTTTTATGCCCCAAGTGTCATGCAGATGAGACAGACATCTGGCTGTACTCTCATAGCAGGCTGGGTTAATTGCTTACAGTACCATACGTATTTGTGTCTGTGCATGCAGCACTCTACCAACTAGTTTACAAGCAGTGCACATACTTCTGTTCTCCAGTGATCAGCATGATATTGCAGGTCTTCGGCTGTATATTATTGTTATTATTATATTTTTATGGCTCCCTTTGCATGCCTTTCAGCAGATCATCAGCTCTTAAAGAACTGCTTTCTAAATGGACATCTGCATATGCATTTTCTTTATGCCCTAATTGCTCAGAGACTGATCATTCAGTGTTGCTGCTTTATTTTTCTTATCATTACAAGATTTCTGTCTCAAAGCCACCGATACCAGCTTGCTATCATCAAGGTGCTGAGTCATCCCTTCTTATCAGATAAACTGGTGTTTTCATCTGTACTTCATACCAGTCAGCTGAAACTGATAAAACTGAATTTAAAAGCACTTCTGACTGAAGATATTCCAGAGTAATGTGGTATAATAACTTTCAAAGCTTTGGTCAGGCCCAGCTTCTCTTTCTCAGAGCATGTTAAGCTCGGTGACTTTAGAACTACTTGGCACACAGGACTGAATTCCAAAGCATTCATTCAAGGACTGGTTGTATTGTTTCAGAGCTGACATATACCAATTCACTCTGGGGCTAGTTACCAGTAACTTAGTTTACAATGTGGACAAAGAAGATCATTTTTAAAGGCAAGCTTGTTTGTCTGTTTTCAAACATGATAAATTATTCTCAGAAGAAGACAATTTAAAACTGGATACATGTGAAGTGTTTTATCTTTACAGCATTACTAATAACAGTTCCTGTGGTTGCGTATGTGCAAAACTCCATCTTATCTTGTAATGAAACAGACATATTATACTAGTTGGTTTGTTAAATGTGATCAGTTCTAAACTCAGTCTCTTTAAGTGAGAAGCAGTTTGATTATCAGGGGAAACAGCTGATAGCTTATTACACACAAAAACATACATTTTCATGAAGTGGTAAGTTGCAGAAAAAAATACACGCACACGCGCACAAGCACGCACACACACACACATATGCACATATACACAAACACACACACGTGTGTGTGTGTGTGTGTGTGTGTGTGTGTGTGTGTGTGTGTGTGTGTGTAATTTTTAAGCATAATTTACAGCCATTGTCACGATTCCATTGTAATCTTTTAATTTATCTACATAAGCAAAATTAAAACAAATTTTAAATAAAGAACACTCAAAAAAAGCAAACAAAATAAGTAAAAGAAGAAATACAGATGATTGTGAGTTGTCTTCTACTCAGCCTGCGTTAAGGAATGTTTTAATATTTGTCTAGAAAAGTTAAAAATCTATGTCCTTGTAATTATTCGTGCAACTCTCGGCAACAGATACAACCAAACATTGTACATGTCTAGAACTGTAGCAAAGGTAGCGGAGCAAACAAGTGAACTCGAAACTCTTTGAAAATCAGTAAATAACTTATTTATAATATCCAGTAAGCGCTTTCACTAAAAAGCTTCATCAGACTGTTACAATAAAATTTTTAAAAATGTTTTATATATAAATTCAAAGATTTTTGAGCCAATGACAATAGTATGTGCATTAAGGGAATCAGTTCTTAAAGGCACAACGCATCTTTCCCATATAAATATAAAGGCTCAATAAGACATTAACAATTGCATAGAATAAATAATAAATAAAAACATAATAAATAAAAAATACTTTAACTATGAATATATTTGATTATTTCATGATTCTGCGTTTCCTAAGAAAGGGATTAATGCTAGCCTTTTCATTCAAACCATGTCCCCTGTCTGCCCTGAGTATGATAATCCAGTAGTTCTCTTTATACTCAGTCTGATTCCGAATGTCCCCTTCTCATATGCTAGATTGAACTAGTTTCTATTACCGTAAATAAAAAGCAATGTTCAGAGCCTTCACTAGAAACATGTTTGGCTAAGGCGTTGTGACTTGACTTTTCTAATATGATAGATATGTTCCCGAATTCGGTCTCTCAGGACCCTATTGGTTTTTCCAACGTAAAATGATTGGCAAAGTTGACAAACTGCCAGATAGACTAAATTAGAACTTTTACATGTGGCTTCTATATTAAAAGTAAAGTTCCTTTTTAAATCAGGATGAAAAAAAGTGTTTGATGTATCAATATAAGAACAAAAATTGCAAGTAGCGCACGGTCGCATAGATCCAGCCTGATTTATTGTAGGGTAATTAAATTGTTTATAACATAATAATCTCTTCAGATTTTTTCTATTTTTGTAAATAAATCTAGGTTGGTTACCAACAATTTCTTTTATGTTGTCGTCCACTAAAAGTATGGACCAGTACTTATTAAAAATATCTACAAGCTCTTTATTGTCCATGGTATAAAATAAAGGAACCTTTGTTATATTAGATTTACCTGTAGATGGACAAGAAGTTGTAGTGTTCTGAGGCCCAAAATATGGTGCTGCTATATTCCCATGTAAAGTGGACATTTCTGCTAAGTGCTTATTAATTTCATATTTGGTGTATCCTCTGGACAAAAGTCTATTACTTAAACCATCTAATTCGTCAGAAAAATAGTTATCTAGTACATTAAGCCTTGATGCCCTAACTCCTTGGCCTTTGATTAAATTTCTAAAAAATGTATGATGCATACTGGATTTTAAAAGTAGAGAATTCCTATAACAGGATTTACGATGTACCCCAGTGTCAATCAAACCATTATCAAGCTTCTCTATATATAGGTCCAGATATTCTATCCTAATGTAGGACCAATTAATAATGAATTTTAAACATTCAAGTGAGTTATTGAGTTTATAATGAAATTTTAGAAGTTCATCTACACTGCCTTTCCATAGAACAAAAAGATCGTCGACAAAACAACAATAAAACAAAATATGGGCATTATATTCTTCCATCTTACTAAGCATAGTTCCTTCCCATTGTGCCAGGAACATATTTGCATAACTATTAGCACATGGGGTTCCCATAGCAACCCCATGATGCTGTATATACAATTCATTGTTAAATGTAAATACATTATTCTCAAGAATTAGCTCAAGGAAATAAGTTAGCAGGTCTATCTGGGTGGGGGATAATTCACTATGTGCTATTAAATAATCTTGCACATATTGTACACCCAATTCATTGGGTATTATAGTAAAAAGTGATTGTACGTCAAACGTTACTAAGAGAACATTTTCTAGATCTGAAACCTCTCTAACACATTCATAAAGATCAATCAAAAACTGTTTAGAATCTCTCAATATAAAAACATTTGAATCAATAACAAGTCTAAGATGTTTCTCAACAAACACTGACAAAGGCTCCGTAGCCCACCCTCCACCTGCTACTATCGGTTTCATGGGTGGATCTACGGAGTCTTTATGTATTTTTGGAAGTCCCTGTATCTGAGGAATAAGTGGATTGTGAACAAAGAGATATTAAAAGATTTCTTTAGTGATCAAACCACCTTGATATACATCAATTAAAGCATGATGTATACAGTTGATTATCAAATGTACTTGTTCCACTTTGATTCTAACATAAAAGTTGGCATTATCTAATAAATCCAACATAGACTTCAAATAGTGTGAGGAATCTATTATTACTATCAGGCCACCTTTATCAGCTGGCTTTATAATGACTGAGTTGTTCTTTTGTAGCTGTTTTAATGCCAGATTTTCCTTATAACTCAAATTAAACCTCTTATGAGCATCACAGTGTTTGGTAGTGCCTATGCTATTGTAATATTTAAATAGTTCATTTTCTGTTAATTGCAAATAAGCATCCACCAAGGGATGATTGATAGGTGTAAAAGTGCTCTTTCGCTTAAATGAAAAAGAAGATATATTATTCTTTTCATTTTCATGACTATTATTACCATACAATGATCGAAACATAATATTCCTGCAAAAAATCTTTAAATCCATAATGGTATCAGTAACTCTACTTTTACTTGTAGGAATAAAATGTAAGCCTTTTAGCAACACATTTTCTTCTTCAGTAGTGAGTATATAACTAGAAATGTTCATAATTAATGAGTTGCTACATTCCCCCACATCTTTTTTAAAGTCTGGTTGTATTTGCCTGAGTGTTTCTGTTTCTATCAGCCCCGACTCAGATCGGGACCGTCTCCCCCCTTTTTCCATCCGAACTGGTAAGGGAAAAGAAATAGTATCCACTAAAGGAGTATTGGATTTATTTAAAAGTGTTGAATGGGTCTTAGGTCTGACCACAGGTTCAGATGAATGAGTTTGGTTAACTTTTTTATTAACTGTTACATTGGGATATAAATTCGAGCACTGCTTATCAAGAGAGCATTGTGGCTCAGAGTCATTTAAAGCTAAAACAACTTCTGATATTGTGGAAACATTACCAACACCTCTATCTAAATGATCATGTTCACTCTGTATAATTGAAACATTACATTCATTAACAACACAGTTTTGAATGGGAATGTGGTTCATAGAAATATCATTCGTATTAGCAGCTTTAATATTTTGCATATTAGCTGTATTGTTAGTCGGTCTGACAGTTTCTCTAGCAATTTCAATAACTGCATCGTTCTGACCACTGTTCAATTGTAATGTTTGAGAATGTCTGGGCCACATAAAGACGTGGCCTAATTTAAAGTCATTAGTATCTCTGAGTATTTTTATTCTCTTTTGCTGCAATAGCTTGCACTCAAATGCAGCTATTCCATCAAGTAAGCTCTCAAACGACAAGTTAACAATCATTTCAGGATAGTCTCTAAAGATTATCTCTTGTTGTTGCTTAATAGAGTTGACTAGTTCCTCCTCTTCAGGGTGAAAATAGTCCATAAGTAGTTGCATATATTTATAGCTTACCTCAAGATTAATTTGCTGCCATTGCGCAAGCAAGTCCGGGTATTGTGTCCCTTGTGTAGGCATCTTAAAGACACGTAAGCCACGAGGTACAATATGTTTATCCAAGCAATACTGGAAATGCTATCTCTGTGCTTGGAGCCTTTTCAATTTCAGGAAGTCTCTTTCCAGAGAATCAATTGCTTGTTGTAAACGTTCAGAGTCTTCAGTCGCATTGACATTCTTGTCATTCATGATAGGCAAATCAAACTGCCAGATCGCACTTTTTGAATGTGAGAGGTATTGAGTAAATCTTCTATGTAGTGCTTCCCTCTCACCACTTACTTTCTCCGGATTGTAATCCAATTCAATAGCCACATCATTTTCCATAGTCTTGTTCCCGTGTGTTGTTACCACTAGTAAAGAAAGGTAGTAATAAAATATCACAGCAGCAGCGCAGCACACCCACAGGATAAATGCTCCATTCCAAAAAAAGAAATAAAATGTATCCAGAACTGTAGCAAAGGTAGCGGAGCAAACAAGTGAACTCGAAACTCTTTGAAAATCAGTAAATAATTTATTTATAATATCCAGTGAGCGCTTTCACTAAAAAGCTTCATCAGACTGTTACAATAAATTTTTTAAAAATGTCTTATATATAAATTCAAAGATTTTTGAGCCAATGACAATAGTATGTGCATTAAGGGAATCAGTTCTTAAAGGCACAATGCATCTTTCCCATATAAATATATATAAAGGCTCAAAAAGACATTAACAATTGCATAGAATAAATAATGAATAAAAACATAATAAATAAAAAATACTTTAACTATGAATATATTTGATTATTTCATGATTCTGCGTTTCCTAAGAAAGGGCTTAATACTAGCCCTTTCATTCAAACCATGTCCTCTGTCTGCCCTGAGTATGATAATCCAGTTGTTCTTTTTATACTCAGTCTGATTCCTAATGTCCCCTTCTCGTATGCTAGATTGAACTAGTTCTATTACCATAAATAAAAAGCAATGTTCAGAGCCTTCACTAGATAAATATGCAAGATAAAATTAATGGTAAACAATAAAAAGTAATTCACTGCAACATTATGTAAATCGCTCAGTTCCTGCCTCTCTTTAATTCTACAATGTAAGAACTTAAGAAAGGTGCTTAAAATAAAACAATAAAAATAATTCAGCTAAACAGAATTAGGCAAATCCAACAACCTCATAATACAGAAGAATTATTTGACAAGAGCTACCTATTTTCAATCTATCCAAATATAAACATCTCCCAGAAAAATCCATCATGGTACTTGAGAACTTTGCTGAAGGAATGTTATCACACTGTGGGGGTTGGAGGTGATATATGGAGGGGTACCCACAGATTACACCCACTCCCTAGGCATACCTGGAGAAAGTGGTGTGACCATTCTTGTCCTTTTTCATCTATGTGGTATAACAAAGAGTGATTGAAGCCCTACCTCCTAGACTGAATTGGATGCAGGTGCTGTATGACAGTCAAGCCTTGTTAACCTAAGAATGTCAGTAGAGGGCCAAAGCTGACATGAAGCCAGGTTCCCAGGTCAGAATCCCACACCATTTCTAAGAAAATGCCATTTTTGTTACAGAGGGCCATGGTTTTAGAATGCAGCACCAACTTCAAACCTTCAGGGGTAGTTCCCGCCTGCCATACCCATGTTGTTTATTGGATCCATGAGTATGTCTGTCAAGAAATAACATGTTGTGCCCAGATGCTGATGTTTCATTTCAGGCAGACTATACTGAATTGGTATGAAGCACATCTCATTTGCCAGGGGTCCTGCATTCAGGTATCTACAGCATTCCACCATATGCTTCTTATGAATATTAAGTGTACAGCATATATTACAAGTCTGGACAATACAGGCTACATGAACAGGTGCCAAGACAATAAGACCTCTTTATCATAATTATCATAATTCGAAACAAAAGACATGATAAAAGAAGCTGAAACTTAGATGTAATCAAAATTATACTAACTCAGTACTCAGATATAAATACATTAATAGAACCTAATTATTTCTGATTTCCCACCAGATTTACTAGATATCATGGAGCCACAGTCTGCCTATAACCCTTCTGTAGCTAGCCTTCTAGTACTGGGCAGGTTGAGGTGATGTAGGAACTGCCTCAAGCTCACCAACAATCTCTTATTGTTACAAAAAAATGTGATCCACATATGCGAGTTATAATACATATTTAAACTGGGGACAATACCTTCACATGGCCAGTGCTTGTTACACAACCACAGCACCCCTCTACATGTCCACAACACAACACATCCCTAATATCAAACCTACTTACACTGGGATAATGCAATAATCTATCCTAAAGCCTGCTAGACTCCCCAGATGACATATTACTGTGTCTAGACCTCATCAGCATAATTGTAACTCACCTGCTAAGCACACTGATGTTTCCCCAAAAGTCTGATATCTAGCACACAGGACCTGTGAGCTGTTAATGAGCTATATGCTGTGATGAAGGGTTTAATTCCGTCAGTCCCCATGTGCCTACTGTGTGACTTTGAGCAAGTCACTTAACCAGACAATGCTCTGGGGCAATTTGGGATTTGTGCTAGGCTCCTCAGTAGTCTGCTGGACTTCCTTCCTAGTAACTACCTATGAAGCTATAGCAAAGGTCACCAAAGTGGTACACTGAAGTATCTAATACAGCAAGCTGACACTTGTGATAATATCTTTTTTATTGGTGACTCAGAAGTTAAGCATACTGATGTATTGCCCCCCAGCTTGAGCAAAGATATAGTAACAATCAGCTCTCTCTCTCAGGTGCTAGAATTCATGATGTCATCATGGCTGCTAGATCCCTTCACTCATATATGCACATGATTTTACATCATTTTGTGGGGATGAGTAAGTGACTTTTGACATTTCAGCTTGGAAGATAAGAAGAGGTATGTGCCATTGTCTCTGCATATGCTTGTGAGGCTGAATAGCAGCTAGGTTTGAGCAGTATTCTTTTATCACTGAGCATTATGCCAGAATATAAGCTGACAATAACAATAACTGTAGTCATTTTGCGGGCAGGTTGCTTAGAGGGAGGTGATATACAGTTCTACCTACTTCACAGGGGATGGCTTGCGCATCTCCACATGATTCCTGCATTTTGGCCAAGACATTTTCTATCCTATCATTCCTTTTTTGAAAGAGAGTCAGTCTCCTACCCTTACCAAACTAACAAATTCCAGTCAAGCCAGTATTAACTTGGCACTGCTCAATGCTAGAACTCCGCCCCAAAAAATACCTGCCCCAGAAACTTCATGACCCTTGAAAACATTCAAATTTTAATACTTCAGAAATATGGTTCTAGTCTACTGCTCCCTCTGTACCTCATTTAGAGCCTCCCTTGTCACACCTGCTTATTATGCTGATGAGGAGCTATCCATAGTTATTCACAACCCCATCACAGTGCATAACTAAACAAGATAATGACCTAATACTCCAAAATATCCAGATACCTATATGCAAGTCCACCTATCACATCACTGACAACTACAGAACCACCCATATCTCCTGCAGCCCACGATTCCTACTATATCAAACTCCTGTCCTTACTTATTAAACTTGGTAGAATAACTCTCACAGATTTTAATTACCTGTCTGTAAGCTGATGGACATATGCTACAGACATCACATTTGTAGACTCGTTCCTGAACTCCATCAGTGCAAAGTATCTTGAAGCGGTAGTAGCCTCTCCTACCTGAGGCTCAAATCTATTCAGTCAGGTTCTTACTAATATACCCCCAAGAGTGCTTCTCACCCACTATTTCCACATCACAGGTCATATCACCCCATTGCCCCATAATATGCTGCATAAAAAACAGCAGGTGATGTTCTCAAATCCTACTGTCTTCATGGACAAATACACGTCTAACTTCCCACAACTGATAACCTAAGGAGTTTTAAGTGCAATGGCTCCCTAAAATGACCCGTAAGAAGAAACAACATGTTATTCCCAACAAAAGTTCTGCTTTGAGGCATCTGACAGTTCTGCAGTAAACTTAGTGCAATCTGTAACTTCTTTTTAGGTTTAAACATACTTCATGCTTGAGTGTAACCTATATAACATTTAAATCAGACTTAATAATAAATAGACAGCTGTGCACAATATTTTTGCCTACCAAGCCATAGTCCAAAGAATGTTGGTTCTGCAACCACTACTGTTAAAAAATGCAGCTTTCAGTAGAAAAATTAAATTTTCACCAAAGGCTAGAAAACCCAGAAAATTCCATTTTCCTCAATATGTTGAGTGTTGGAGCTTGTTTTACAAAACATAATGGTGTCTAGGACCAATATCTTTACATAGAGTATGAATGAATGAGTCTCTGCTGAAAATGATGGTTTATATGTTTTTCACATTTTAAACAAAAATAAGAAAATTACAGCAGTATGCACCATTGCAAAATATGTTATTTAATTAAGAAAAATAATAAAATAACAATGAACATGTTTTCAAATCTCATGTTCAGATTTTCCCTTTAGAAGGTTAAACTCAAGGTTTCTTATTTGGTTATCAGTGCTGTGATAAACTACAACTCAGTCAAGGTTCTACAGGTTAAACTTGCAAGATTATTGGAGAATGAGGCCAGTGATCAGGCAGCCATGTAGAAAGAGCAAATAAGAATATCTGTCATTTCTCAACCTTCCCATCTTCCCTTCAGTAAGAATGTCTGTCATTTCTCAACCTTCTCATCTTCCCTTCAGTAAGAATGTCTGTCATTTCTCAACCTTCTCATCTTCCCTTCAGTAAGAATGTCTGTCATTTCTCAACCTTCTCATCTTCCCTTCAGTAAGAATGTCTGTCATTTCTCAACCTTCTCATCTTCCCTTCAGTAAGAATGTCTGTCATTTCTCAACCTTCCCATCTTCCCTTCAGTAAGAATGTCTGTCATTTCTCAACCTTCTCATCTTCCCTTCAGTAAGAATGTCTGTCATTTCTCAACCTTCTCATCTTCCCTTCAGTAAGAATGTCTGTCATTTCTCAACCTTCTCATCTTCCCTTCAGTAAGAATGTCTGTCATTTCTCAACCTTCCCATCTTCCCTTCAGTAAGAATGTCTGTCATTTCTCAACCTTCCCATCTTCCCTTCAGTAAGAATGTCTGTCATTTCTCAACCTTCTCATCTTCCCTTCAGTAAGAATGTCTGTCATTTCTCAACCTTCTCATCTTCCCTTCAGTAAGAATGTCTGTCATTTCTCAACCTTCCCATCTTCCCTTCAGTAAGAATGTCTGTCATTTCTCAACCTTCCCATCTTCCCTTCAGTAAGAATGTCTGTCATTTCTCAACCTTCCCATCTTCCTTCAGTAAGAATGTCTGTCATTTCTCAACCTTCTCATCTTCCCTTCAGTAAGAATGTCTGTCATTTCTCAACCTTCTCATCTTCCCTTCAGTAAGAATGTCTGTCATTTCTCAACCTTCTCATCTTCCCTTCAGTAAGAATGTCTGTCATTTCTCAACCTTCTCATCCTTCGTTTAGTAAGAATGTCTGTCATTTCTCAACCTTCTCATCTTCCCTTCAGTAAGAATGTCTGTCATTTCTCAACCTTCCCATCTTCCCTTCAGTAAGAATGTCTGTCATTTCTCAACCTTCTCATCTTCCCTTCAGTAAGAATGTCTGTCATTTCTCAACCTTCTCATCTTCCCTTCAGTAAGAATGTCTGTCATTTCTCAACCTTCTCATCTTCCCTTCAGTAAGAATGTCTGTCATTTCTCAACCTTCTCATCTTCCCTTCAGTAAGAATGTCTGTCATTTCTCAACCTTCTCATCTTCCCTTCAGTAAGAATGTCTGTCATTTCTCAACCTTCCCATCTTCCCTTCAGTAAGAATGTCTGTCATTTCTCAACCTTCCCATCTTCCCTTCAGTAAGAATGTCTGTCATTTCTCAACCTTCTCATCTTCCCTTCACAGTGATACATTAGTAGTCATGCCACTTTAACTAAAACTATCCTAAATATTACCTCTGCCATTTATTCCAGAAGTTATTGGAAACATTTTTTGCTAATTTAATTTCTTTAAATGGAGCAAATTTAGTGTATTTCTCTTCTGTTTAGGTAGTCAAATAGTCAGCACTCTAGGTGACATGCAGTTCCACATACTGTACATTCATTTTTGGAAGAAAAGTCTAGTGGCAAAAATGTCCATTTTGAGCTGTTTCTAACAAATTGCAGTAAACAGCAAAGTTATTTATTGCATCTATAACTGAAGTTTTAAAATCCCAGCCAAAAATTAATCTAAAATGAAGGTTGTAATGTATTATGTAGATGAAGTACAATGAATGAGTCAGTCAAGGGATTTATGCACAACCTTAGAAAAATATTTGTTTCTATCTACAAATACTGTTGAACTAATGAAGATGCAATAGCAGATGATACCTTGTACGTATGTCAGTCTGTTTCTAAGTTCTCATCACAGTGATGCATTTATCCTCAGAACTCACCTTTTAGGCTCACATCCACAGAGCAGGGGGCTTACAGTTATTTAATAATGTCTGAAGGGTTGCTATAAGCTGACAAACTTCAGCTGTAGGCAGTCTAAGCTTAAACTGTTCTTTCATCACTATGTTTGAGTGCTTTTAAGTATCCACTCTTCTTCTCATGTGTATTTTAACTTGCATTCTATTCTTGGATGGTCTGAATTCCCTTGTGGAAAGAAAGCACTAAATCTGTATGTGTCCTTGGATCATTACATTTTTGTTTGGAGACCTACGAGTATTTCTTTGATTGTTCCTCGTAACCGTGTGCCTACTGTGTGACTTTTTTGGTTTTTGGTGGCAATTTCCACACAGTGTACCGCATTTTGTGTTTCCTAATGAAATAAATATGTATGCAGGATTAGGAGAATATATACTACTTTGAAGACTGCATTATCTCAGTGTAATAATAAGTTTAGGAATTTGCTGTATTTGTAAATCTTGATTCATAATATTGGTTCTCTAACTACATGTTTTTGTTTTTTTTTTTAATTTATCATTGCTTTGTAGTTATAGCAAGGACTGCCTTGTGAAACAGTAAGCACTACAGTAGCATCTTACCATTACTTGTTAATATGTCTTTGGGCTCTGACTGCATTTTTAGATTTTTATCAGTGGAACATAACCAGGTATCCTCTGGTGGACAAGAGGTACTGTCCAAATAGGAGTACATATTGCTGAGCAGTCTAAAGTGGAATCACACTTTTATGATCATAATCTTGCTAAAGAGACTTTTTTGACTTTATATCAGTTAACAGTGAAAAGGAAATATTTGTTCTTGGTTAAAAAGTGAAGCATTTCTTTTTTGTCTAAGCACAGCAACCTCAGAGTTAACTATAGTGTTTTACAGGCAATGTGGAAGGGGCAGCACCATGTGGGGTCTATGGGAAACTTCACAAATTCACAAATATCTCTGTTCACAGTTTTGTAATCACTAACATTTGAAATGTTTTCTAGAAATGTTGTCCTAGATTTGTGCATTTACATATACACATCTATATTTTTTCACTAAATAAAATAACTGCTAGTTTAGGTGTGACTTCACTGTTTCAAGACACAATGTAAATAGAACTAGAAAGCACTGAGTTCCACAAATTTGCATCGCCAAAAGTTTTAGCTAATAATTGTCTTTCATTGAATTATCTACTGCTGTGTATTCATATGTTTTCTGTCTTACTCTTTCAGGTTATTTGATGTTTGTACAGTGTCAAGCACAGACCGGGAGACAAAGTTAACACTTGTTTTTGAACACGTTGACCAAGACTTAACTACTTATCTGGCAAAAGCACCTGAGCCTGGAGTTCCTCCAGAGATAATTAAAGTAAGATATTTTGCTATTCTTTGTTTCGTAAACATGAGCAAAACTATTGGCAGAGTAAGCATTTTAGGACCTAGGAGGTGCTCCCAGCAGGTATACTCTGAATGTTTAATGTCATCAGAGTAATATCTGTTGCAAATGTGTCTTCTGTTTCTTTTTTTCTTTTCATTGTATATATATTGTTGCTGAGAAGTCCATGAATTTTATTACATGTTCCTGTCACGCTTTAATACAGTGGTTATTTAGAAAGGGCTTTTGATACTTCACACACCTTTTCTAATCACATGTCAATTGTATGGATGCTTTATAAGTCCAGTAAGAGTACACTGATTTATTTTCCATTTTAGAAACACAAATTGTGTGTGGTACAGTAGTTGTCGTTAATGCTGGCAGACAGAACTCAGGATCCTAGTTCAGTTCCTGGTAATGTCTTTTTTATGTGGAATGTGTATATCTTGATGTCCTTCCTGTGGCCCTCTTGGTTTTGAAGAGGGGATTTCCTTTTCTCCCACATTCCAATGACAAATTTTTTTGTAATTCTTTTGACTGAAATGTTTTAATTCTGTTGACTGTTTGTGAATGGAGCTTTTCTCCTTGGGCCTCCACTGAAAATGAGCCGCAAGCCCAGATGGATCAACCCAAACAAATGTTAATAAAAATAAATATGTGGGTAGGTGGCTTATTACTGTACAAACTGCCCCAGATATATATGTGTGTAAATGGGTGTGATTTGCTATCACCAGGATTACTTCCTGCTTAAAGCTCCTTAACGTGTTAGTTGACAACAAAATTTGTTGCCACCTCGTAACCCCTTGATTGCTAGATGGGATTTAGCTATGACTCGGCCCTGAGGTGGTTGAAGTGGGTACTGAACATGGCTTGTTGGATCCATATTTACTGTTGTGCTGAAAGAAGACAAGATGCAACTGCTGTTATATCTAAATGAACAAGTTTCATTTTTACATAATGTGCAGTTGAAAATCATTGGAGTAATCATAGTAAGGTTTTATTTGCTGCACCATATCTTCCTATATGCAAGCCAGTTGTAATAGCATTATAGATAGAAAACATTCGTGTCTTGCTACTTTTGGGTCTAGGACTATTCACTGAAAGCACATTTCACTGAAACACATTTGCCTGTGTACAATTCACTGAAAACACAATTCACTGAAAGTTATATATGGCCTTTTCCCCACTGCAGTGCAACCCCGGTATTAGAATATATAGTAAGGGGGGTGTGGGGGGCACCACCACCCACATTGGGGGGTGTGGGGAGAGTAGCCCTCCACCTGTTTTAAATATTTTGGACTATACACATGAATACTTGCAATTTCAATAAATTACTATTTTCTAAACTTAATATATATCCAAACTATGTGTGGGGCTACGCCCCCCACACCGCCCAATGTGGGTGGCGGTGCCCCCCACCCCCCTTACTATATATTCTAACTCCAGGGTCACACTACAGTGGGGAAAAGGCCATATATAACTTTCAGTGAATTGTGTTTTTAGTGAATTGTGCTTTCAGTGAATAGTCCTAGACCCATATAGATATATAGATGTATATTTTACTAGCTGTGCTATGGATGCGTTTTAATTTAAACTACCAAGGCCAGACTGCAAACAGAATGGCTTTAATTTGATTTAGTATCATTTTTAATTTAAAATTGTTTAGTGCTTTTGTCCAACCATATTCCATGGACTTCCTCAGAACATTTAAAGTTATAATATCACTTCCTTTTTAAACAATCTAAAGCAACATTATTGGGTACCTTAAAGGTGTAACTACCTAAAGTTAAAAAATGTTTTCAAACACATTGTTGAAACCAAATGTCATAGTTATAAATAAGAAATAACAACCACATTGCTCATCTGTTGTCTCATATTTAAATATAAATTCAAACAACCTAACCTAAAATTTATAATTCATGTTCAGTACCACATAATATGAAAGTAGAACAGTAATATACATAAAGATGTAAGTATAAAAATATGTACACATATACAAATAACTGTGAAAACAAAAATAATAATAAAGACATATTCAGTGGTTAAAAAATACTGTGGTGAACTTTAAGTTACCACTATAAGTATTGTAAGTGTACATATAAGTATAAATGTAAGTATATATACAAATGTAGACTATGATTAAGCATAATTCTACCTCTCTTATTCATAAATCAGTTTTGTTAACTGCAGTAATCGAACATCATTTTAAATCATCTTACAATTACTGTAAAAAGATTTAAAGAGCATTTTAAACCTGCATGGCTTTGTGCTTAGTAACAATGGCTATCGAAATATTTTCATTGACTCCAGGATAATCTTGTGCATTCAGCCTAAGTTGCCACATTAATTCCTTCTTTTCAAGGATAACTTCCCATGGGCCACCCCTAAGATATTTTTCCACCTTTTCCAAAATGCCAGACTTAAATATTACATAATTACTATACACAGAGGTGTGCTTGTACAAGGCATTGTTTGTATTCTGTCTACGTATGTCATATTTGTGCTCGTATATACGCTTATGCAAGAATCTTTCTGTTTTCTCCGCACAGAATGCTCCACAGGGTTCACAGATGGCAACATATACCACATCTGCTGTCTGCTAAAGGTACTTTAAAATTGGTACCACCTAGTATGACAAATTGCCATTCCAGGATGTGTGGACACTCCCTATATCTCCTGCATTTTGTCATACCTCCCCTTCGTAGATCTCTACAAGATGAAAATGTTCAACTAGTTTTTTTTTAAGATCTTCTTTTGTAATCAGATTTAGGGGCATGATCAACCAAAGGAGAGGTACTCACATCAGAATATACCATTGGTCAGTTCATGGAATGTATTTTCTTTACCTGGTGGTCCAAAGGATGGTGTGCCAAAACTAAACCTTTAGTGTAACAAGAACTTACAGTTGTGGCATTTATTGTCACTGTGTGGCCCAGAATAGGACAAAATCTCTCATATCTAAGATAAGTGACCTCATCTTGTATTGCATTAAGAAATTGATTAGGGTAACACCTGACTCTAAACATTTCTGCCAACTTCTGGCATTCATGTATAAATATTCTATCATCCATACTCATTCTAGAGATACAGATGTATTGCTCTTTTACCAGTGATTTTTTTTCTGGGTGTGCTGGGTGACAACTTTGGAAATGAAAGAATGAGTTTGAAAAGGTTGCTTTTCTATATGGCCTTGAAGGAATTGGCTATTTTCCTTATAATGGAACATTCAAGTAGTTAAAATAGTTGTCAAAAACTGTGTGGGTAAATTTCAAATAACCAGTGCTGGCATTAATATAGTTGATGAATTCATTCAATTTAGATTCTGGTCCCTTCCACAATATAAAAATATCATCTTGGAATCTCATGTATGTAAGGCAGTGATTTCTAAACACAGAATTCAACACATACCTCTTCTCCCAAGCAAAAATGACAATATTGGTGTATATAAAATTATTTTCCAACACAAATTCCATAGAGTTCAACAAGATAGTATACTCAATTGCAGAGACATGAGAACATCTATGCAAGACCTTTGCATATCCTGCAGGGGTATACAACCAACTAGATCAACCAAAATATGCAGACAAAGAGTGCATTTTGGCCATATTTGCCTCCAGTAAATCTTCTCAAAAAGTTCCATTAGTCTTTTGGTCAAAAGGATGGGTCCAAAATGTCTGTGTGGACTTTAGGAATACCAGATATGACAGGGATAACTAGATTCTCAGTGTAAAGAAATTTGTGTTCTGTCTTTAGAATATTGCCATACAACACCAATTCTTCCAGATACAAATCAGTTTTTTGGTTTGCTGTTTGAATTTCATTACAAGTAACTGTTACATATTTAGACATGTAAAGCAAAATATTAAACATCTTATTTGAACAATCAGCAACGTTCATCAACCCCCCCACACTTTCATCTGGTTTCATTATATGGATTGAACTGTCACCCCTCAATCTGTTCAGTAAGGTCAATCTGTCATGTTCCAAATTGAAATTGTGATGACTGGCTATGTGCCCTAAATTGTAGGTGTGCCATCTACACAATTGTTCAAATAAATTAAAACTGGGGGGCTAAAGGGTGTAGTTAGGTGATCCTCTTTTTAAGGGAGTCATCTTGATATGAGTCTTGGTTACCAAATAAAATAGCTTTAACTCCAAAAGGCAATCATCTATGCTAAATTTCGAAGATGGAACATACGCAAAGCCTCTTTCAAACAACCTAATGTGTGTATCAGAAATTACCTTGCATGAATAGTTGAAAATCATGAAGCCTCCTTGGGAATTAACCACTTGGGATTCTTTATGTAATGATTGAGAGTTTTCTACTTCTTGGAGCATTCCCTTCCATGTTTTGGGTCTCTCTGCTTTTTCCTCCTGGTTGAGGTGGATCTCAAATTGCTTGAGGGCTGCCATGTTTGACTGCTGGGCCTGTTGTAATCCTGGGGTGGAAGGTCACATACCAAGGGAAAAAAAACTCTGATCTGTAAGAGAAAAGTGTGTTGTGAGCAGAGTGTTTGTCTTGAGCTACTGCTTCATCAGTATGACACTCCTCTGTCCCCAAAACTCCCATAATGGGGTGGTTCCTTCCCTTGTACTTAGGAACTGGGTAGGTAGTGCTGGTCTGGTAAGCTTTTGCATCTCTGTCCATTTTTTTAGCTTACTGCCTGCCTTAATAGGCTCCATTTGTCGATCTACAGAGTCAAAAGCCTTATAATAATTATCCAAATGATTTTCAAATAATAAATCCTTCTTAGTGTCTGAATCTAAACATTTAATTTGTAGATTCAAAAGTTGCATCATCTTATTATTCACTTTATCAGAATATTCACCAATTCCACACCATGCCTGTTGACGCCGTATGGAACTTCCACATGCGACACTCCTATAGAATGTATCCAGTAGCCACACAAGTTTCCAAATACATGTTGTCGATTTACACCTTCCGAAACTTCAGTAGGAGCTTTTGAAAGGACTTGATTTAATTTAACAATGTTCCCCTTTAGTTGTTGACAACAATTTACTGCCTTAATCGGACTATTAACCCAATGAAGAATAGTGAATGCTAAAAATCAATGTTCTTTTTTAAAGTTGTTTCTTGCAGGGCACAAGTCCCCCCCCCCAAAAAAAATCCTGTCATGTAGAGGACAAGTACCCACACCCCAGACTTATATACCAGTTCTGAGAGCATACATTGTAAAAAAGGAAATATACCAAGAAATGGCAGTCTTGACCTTAGTATATGCAGGTTTACATTTTTGGTTATTCAGTCGCACTATTTCAGGATCCCACTGATGTGTCTGCAAGTATTAAATGGTTACCCACATGAATACTGTGATTGTCCAGCACAGAAATATTTTGCAACATTTCTAACATTCTAACTTTTATTACAACTATTATTTTTAGAGTTTTTGAAGTTGTTGCTTGCCACATGGCAAGTTCAGCTAGCTAATGATCTATCAAAATGTTTGCATCAGATTAATCATTCCACATGTCATTGCCACACAAACCTTTTGTTTCAATAAACTGTCAACTAAACACCTTGTTCAAATGATTCAAATTGCAGTTTGATTTGTATCATTTCACTGTTGGCCTCTTCAAACAGGTATACATGTCTGCATTTTACATTATGCCATCTTATCTTGGGTAGCAACAGTCTATTGCCACTGCCGTCCATGTGATTTATGGTCCACTAAGCATCTCCTTGTTTTTCGTTAGCATGATGACCAAACAGCATAGATGATTTTCACCTGTACTTTCCTCTGTCTATAGCCAACCTCCGTCTCACCTTCATGCTCATTTCCTCTGTTACTTCTTGCTTTCTCTAGCCAAGGAATTGGTTGCCGTGGATAACTTAATATACCCATGTGCAAGCAGATACTATTCTTTTCTCTACTGACAATCCTACAGTAATGCTAGGTGAGTTGTGCACTGTGCATAAAGATTGTTTTCTTTTCACTTGAGCTTTAAACTTATCAGATACATTTTGCACCTCACAAGGCTTACATCCCTACACAGTAGGTGTTAGTTGTAATCCTGATTTTAAGAAGGCTGTCATGATATGGATATTAATAAATTAGGAATTCAGCCCATAATTAGTAGAATGCATAAATACTAGTTGGTAATTTGCATATCAGACTGTTATGTAATCAAAAGGGGTGTGTTTAGTCAGCCTCAGGGCATGGTGTTGGGCCAGTTTCTGTTTAATGTGTTTATTGCTACTACTCCAAAATAGTTGGAATGGTCTTTGTAAATGATGCAAAGTTGAAGATGAAACAATAATTCCATTAATATAAAACTTTCAGAACTTACAGGAGTACGTTATCAAACTGTTTATTTGTACAGATAGAAATTATGTTAATTTAATAGCAAGCAGTATAATATTGCACACTTGGGATTTTCTAGTAACAATTATCCATTTGCTGTTAATGAGTATACATTATCAGCTCAAACTGAAATTAAGGTTGTAGGAGATAGAGCAGATAGTCATCTTAGATTCAGCAACTGCATAAATCAAATCAGAAGTATGTCTGTTTTATGAAAACTCTGAGGACAATGACTTCTACACAAAATGATGTGTCAATGCCTTTTTTAAGACTGTGTTTTGAACTTTGCATTGCACTGTTTCCACTTTCTGTCTTTGTTCATCACTGTTGGTAGACAGAGTGTGAAGGATACAAAATGACTGCACCAAACAAATGTTGGTAAAAGGCTGCCATGTAATGGGAGGCTTAAGTGCCTAAATTTGTATTCTGTCTGTTCTATGCTGTTTGGGGGGACTGATTTTGGCACATTTAAACTGTGAAGATGAGTTACTTGATAGTTTAGGGATACAGAATAATATCTTGTGTAGTCAGGTAAGATACTATACTTCCCATAAAGACATCTTCCAGATGTGATCTATCTAGGGCTTTGAGTAAATTTCTAGTTGACATCTTAACATTCCTAGTTTTCAAGATATTCAAGTTGGAATCGGGCAAAAGATATATATTGTAACATTGTAGTAGAGTTGACAAGCTTCATATATTCCAACTGCTCTATAAAATTCACAGATCTGCATGTCTTTATTTACCGCAGAAGCCAGATATGGGTTAAAAAAACACACACACAACAGAGAAAAAAAGATGGTCTTTATAGCAATAGAGAGGTGTGGCTTGGAAACTGTCACTCATTGCTTTCTCCCACACACCACTGTTGGTTGCTTTTTCTCTGTGTGTTTGAATTTGCCAGAGGGCATTATTTTTGGCAGGTGTTTCTGTGAAATAAATACAAAATCTGTTGGTAAAGTAAATATTTAGAATGATAAAATAAATGTTTAGTATAACAACTGTGTGTGTTTTGAGAGGATGAGTAGCACTTCCTCACGTTTTGGCATACTTGTAATGCAGGATAAACAATTTTGCATGCAAATGACTCCACAGTTAATGGGAAAGGCAAAGGCAATTTATCAAAGACATTTCATTATTAACTGAAAGTAGAAGTTATGTAAAATCTATCAAACTGTCATAAACTTATAGGAGTGTAAGACGTTTTCCCAGTATGAAACTGAACTTGACATGAGTATGCTTGTCTTTAATTCCAAGACTGCCCTGTGAAATGTTTGTGGGACTTGATTCTTAAGAAAAGCAGACACTATCTTGTTAACATTTATGTAACTTAAATTGGTAGGAAAGGGAGAAATATTTGCACTAATCAAAGAAAATAACCTCTGAAGTTTTGCCAAGAAGGAAAAAAAGTTAGTTATTCATTCATTCATTTAGGTTTTCATTCATGTATTTCTTGCACTTTTGACCGAGTACATGTCATTATTTCTGGAAGCTCTCCTGGAAAAATGCTTCCAATATAAAATGTTATACATAACGTTGCATATATTGCAAACAATGCGATACATATTTTATGCCTTGTTTTACAAAGGATTATGACCACTTCTCTGATCACCATTTTGTCAACCCATAACAACTTGACTATGATCAGAGAGACCAGATTACAATTTTTTGTAGCACATGGAGCTTTACCTGTTCCATATACTACCAGTTACAGGGAGAGAGAGAAAAAATGTAGGCGAGACAAGTCTTTTATAGCTTTCAGTGCTGTAGCACATTTAATTCTGCCACACACATCTTTATAGAAAATAGAACTTTAGCTGCTCCCATTTACTGCAAGACATGAAAAAAGAAAAACAAAATACCAGAGTACAATGGTCTTATAGCTTTGAAAGCTGTAATACACATGGCACTGCTTCACAAATGGAGTGCAAAAGCAAACTGTATCTGATTCTGTAACAACTTTAAAAGCTGTAACTACCTCAGGCTCTCTCTGTCTCTGTCTCTCTCTTTCACACACACACACACACACACACACACACACACACACACACACACACACACACACACACATACACACACACACACACACACACACACACCTCTCAGCTTCTTTATGTTAAGAAATCTGGGCAAAGACAAAAATAATGGGGGAAAAGGTTCAAAATCAGAATCTGATTTTAAATATTGATCATATATACTTAGCATGTTTCTGGGATAACATGTTTTCTGTTATTGTGCATTATCTGAAGAATATGCAGTCTGAACTTCAAATGCATGTCATTATTTAGTGACTTCTACACCCAAGGATTTGCCAGAAGAACAATGATTTTTTTGAGGAAGAGCCCACAATTATGGGGTAAAAATCTGGACCTTATGCAAAAATCTAAAGATTTGAGAAGTGTCACACACAAAAACTGGCACATTGCAGTAATACCTAGTAAAACAGGAACTCAGCCACAAACTGGTAAACAACAATATTCTTTATTAGCGCTCATGTATGAGCATACAATGCTGTAAAAGAGACTTTGTGTGTGTGTGTGTGTGTGTGTGTGTGTGTGTGTGTGTGTGTGTGTGTGTGTGTGTGTGTGTGTGTGGCTGTCATATCTTTAAACTCCCCCACATTACCGGGCAAGCATTGGTGGAGGGAACACTACACATCAATGGCATTCTTTAAAGGTTATTTATTTTATATTTATTTATTTGTCTTTTGTTAACCGGGTTAGTCCAACTGGGCCAGTGGCCCATTTTCAGTGGAGACCCAAGGAGAAAAGCTCCAAATACAAAGATGGCAATAACAAAGAAACATTTCAGTAATAATAATTGAAATCATTCATTTAAAAAATGGAAAATTAAGAAATACATACATAGTAAGAAGAATTACATAACTACATACATTAATGCAACAAGGTGAATTAACAAATGATAAAATTTAAAAATAAAGAACAGTTAAAAATTGAGGATTGCAATAGGCTATCAGGAGGAAGAAAAATAAGTACCCAAAACATCTAAATAACTTGATCAAGTTGGTAGAGAGGGAGAAAAGAGGTATAAAGTAAAAATGGCAAAAAAGGG
>NC_056732.1:1603142406-1603184906 GCF_019279795.1 Protopterus annectens
TATGACAAAAACTGTAAGCAAAATAGAGGAACTTGATGAGCAGTATAGCACTCAAGCAGCTAATCAAACTTGAGTCCTCTGGGTCATAGTCAGGACTTTATCTCTCCATTACACACACACACACACACACATATATATATACACACATGCACACACACACACATATATATATATATATATATATATATATATATATATATATTGACATATATAATGTATATATATAAATATATATATATTGATATATATATATATATATATATATATATATATATATATATATATATATATATATATATATATATATATATATATATATATATATATATATATATACACACACACACACACACACACTTATATCTATAGCTATTTATATATATATATATATATATATATATATGCTCGCACACACACACACACACACACACACACACACACACACACACACACACACACATATATGCAGGAGGGCCAGTTTGTAGGAGATTGGAGACTGTAAAATAGTGACGGGGGAAATGTAGTTAGTCAGCATAGAATGGTGGTCTGTAGAATGACGTTGGTGGTCAAGAAGAGCAGGAGGAGTGTGAGGGCAGCACCAAGGATCAAATGGTGGAAATTGGGTGATTGTGAGTTGAGTGGCAGTGAAGAGTTACCGAACAGCTGGGTAACTACAACAGAGCTAGTAAGGAGACAGCTAGAAAGGTGCTTGATGTGACATCTGGAAAGAGGAAGAAGGACAAGGAAACCTGGTGGTGGAATGAGGAAGTACAGGAGAGTATACAGAGAAAGAGATTGGCAAAGAAGAAGTGGGATTGTTAGAGAGATGAAGAAAGTAGACAGAAGTATAAAGAGATGAGGTGCATGGCAAAGAGAGAGGTGGCAAAGGCTAAGGATAAGGCGTATGGAGAGTTGTATGAAAGGATGGACACTAAGGAGGGAGAAAAGGACCTGTACCGATTGGCTAGACAGAGAGACAGAGCTAGGAAAGATGTGCAGCAGGTAAGGGTGATAAAGGATAATGAGGGAAACTTACTCACAAGCGAGGAGAATGTGTTGAACAGATGGAAGGAGTACTTTGAGAGGCTGATGAATGAAGAGAATGAGAGAGAGAGAGAGAGAGAAGGTTGGATGATGTGGGGATAGTGAATCAGGAAGTGCAACAGATTAGCAAGGAGGAAGTACGGATAGCTATGAAGAGGATGATGAATGTAATGGCTGTTGGTCCAGGTGACATACTTGTGGAAGCATGGAGGTGTTTAGGAGAAATGGCAGTAGAATTTTTAACCAGATTGTATAATGAAATCTTGGAAAGTGAAAGGATGCCAGAGGAGTGGAGAAAAAGTGTTTTGCTACCGATTTTTAAGAATAAGGGTGATGTTCAGAGCTGTAGTAAATACAGAGGGATAAAATTGATCAGTCACTGCATGGAAGTATGGGAAAGAGTAGTAGAAGCTAGGTTAAGAAGGGAGGTGATGATTAGTGATCAGCAGTATGGCTTCATGCCAGGAAAGAGCACTACAGATGCGATGTTTGCTCTGAGAGTGTTGATGAAGTCTTTCCCTTTTTTTAACTTCCAAAAAATCCAACCCCCCTTTTTTTTTTCCCCTTCCCCAGTCCGGGCTGACTGCAAGGACAGTCCTTCAAGCCTTAGGGTTCATGGCATCTTGTATTCTGGTGCTTCCCAATGCCAAACTGCATATGAGGAAGCTACAATGGTATCTCAAAAATGTATGGACACAGTACTGCCAGGATTTGGACACTGTCATTCAAATAATACCTTGCATTCAAAAGGAATTTTTGTGGTGGGCTCAGGAATGTCACCTAAACAAGGGACTCTCTGTGACCCGGCCAGAGGCGAGTCAGATTCTAACGACAGATGCCTCAGACATAGCTTGGGGAGCTCATCTGAATGGAAAGTGGATACAAGACAAGTGGCCTGCCAGACTACAGCATCTACATATCAACATGAAGGAGATGTTAGCAGTCCAGTTTGCATTAATGGTTTTCAAGGAGTTACTTCTTCCAGGGCAGGTGTTGATTCTAACAGACAACACAACTGTCATGTGGTACATCAACAAACAAGGGGGAACACATTCTTATCCTCTATGCAGGCAAGCAATGATTTTGTGGGAGACTGCGCTCAGCTTGCAACTAAATCTTCAGGCAAGGTTTCTGCCGGAGCACAGAACTCCTTAGCAGATGTGTTAAGCAGGCAAATCATGGATCCCCACGAGTGGAAACTGGATCTTCATGTATTTCAGAAATTGACAGTGTCATGGGAACTCCAGACATAGATCTGTTCGCTTCTCCGTTAAACCACCAGCTGCCAAAGTTTTGCACAGAGGTTTCATCACACAGCTTGGAAAGTGGATGCTCTTTCTTTCAGTTGGAAAAATCTTCATGTGTATGCCTTTCCACCTCTGCCTCTCCTCCCAAAGGTACTCCTAAAGGTCAGACAAGACAAGCCAAGGATGATTTTAATAGCTCCAGATTGGCCTCGGCAACACTGGTACCCATTACTGAGGAGTCTGGTAAGGAAGCCTCCATGGCCTTTACCTTTGATTCCACACCTATTGTCTCAGAGGACGGTCATCTACTCAATGTCAAGCTTCACTCTCTTCATCTAACAGCCTGGCATATTCTGTTTTGAACCACAGCAGGTCTCAACTTCCTCAACAAGTTTTGAATGTGATTATGGAAGCCAGAAGACCTAGTACAAGGAAAGTGTCATGAAAAATGGAAGAGATTTTTATTTTGGAGTGCAGCAAAGGATTTGGAGGTTTCTGAGCCTAATTTGAGTGTGGCTCTTCAATATCTTACTGAGTTATTGGACAAAGGTTTGTCTTTCTCTTCCATTAAGATTCATGCTGCAGCAATTTCAGCTCACTATGAGTGTGACCCACCATTGTTTTCTCATCCTTTGTTCAAGCAATTTCTTAGAGGGGCAAAGAATATAAGACCCCCGTAGAGCTCCTACTCCTGCTTGGGACCTCAATTTTGTGTTGGAGAAACTTACTCTACAACCTTTTGAGCCTCGGCTACTGCTGAATTGAAATACTTGTCATGGAAGACTGCTTTTGTTGGCCATTACTTCTGCAAGAAGGGTTTCTGAATTGCAGGCCCTTATGGCGGTTGAGCCTTTTGATTTTCCATAAGGATAGGGTATCATTACGTACTAATCCTTCCTTTATGCCTAAGGTGGTCTCTAGTGTGGCTTTAAACCAAACTATTCATTTGCCTACTTTTATGCAGATCCCCAAAATAAGGGGAAAAGATTTTGCACACTTTAGATGTACACAGGCAGTTGCGTTATTATTTAAGCAGGACTAAGGATTTTAGGCAGTCTCAGCAGTTGTTTGTTTCTTTTGCTTTGAGTTCTCAGGGCAAGCCTGTGTCAAAACAAACTATTTCTAAGTGGATTGGGTTTTGCATTGCATTTTGTTATTCCCATCATGGCAAGGAGATTCCAGCTGGGATTAGGCCTCATTCCACTAGGGCTACTGCCACTTCAACAGCATTTCTAAGGGGGGTGGCAACTAAGGATATTTTGGAGGCAGCTACTTGGAGTTCAGTGCATACTTTCTCTAAGCATTACCACCTTCCTCTCTACTCTAAATCTAGGGCTGGTTTTGCCATGGCTATTTTGCAGGGCATGTTGACAGCTCCAGCTTCTTTATGATTTGCCAGCCTCCCTTACCTCTGCTTTGGGATTCTACCCAAGTGTTAGGACTGCAGCAATGTGGGATGAAGAACATAGTACAGTTTTGTACCTACCATAAATGTAGATGTTCGAAGATCCACATTGCTGCAGTCCAATTTACCCTCCCTCCTTCCCCTCTGTGTTTAGGGGTGGTTGTGTGGGTGGGGTTGTACTTTTGTAAATATGTATATATTGTACATATATTTGGTACAGGAGTGTTGGGTGTTTTTTGGTTTTGGCCTTATCTTTTTAGGGTCTTCTGACATCTGGGGCAAGAAAAGACTGAGGATATGCCGTCGGTCATGCGCATTTGTACCCTGACGTCCTGACGTCAGACTAATGCGCCTTGACCGACGTCAGCCTTATACTTTGGTATTCGGGCCGACTGGGACAGCGGACTACCCAAGTGTTAGGACTGCAGCAATGTGGATCTTCAAACATCTACATTTATGGTAGGTACAAAACTGTACTTTTCTCAGCATTTATTTAAAACACAGATTATATATGATATGATTACTTATTTAATGATTTTACACTCATCCTTCGTGTGATTGATGCTTTTATTTGATTGCAGATTTCATTTATTATTACTTCAAACATTTTTTTCACAGTTACATTTGATAAAGAATAAAGTCATTTTTTTCATCATCAGTGAAATAATGCATTTAGCTAAACTTTAATCTGGCTATTTGAAAGAAAAGCAATGGTATCTATAAGGGGATTCATTCTGGTTCAGTTTTATATAATTTATTTATTACTCCCATTTCATTTAACAAATATTATGGATTTAAAGCATAGAAATGTTAAGGGTCTATATTATATTGTCAAAAGCTGAGAGTATCGAATCTGATATTGTCGACACGACAATAGTGAACCTTCAGAATATCGAATGTGTAAACAGAAATCTCCGTAAATGGAGATTTCTGTTTACTTCAATGTAGTGCGCTCTCGGAGTTGGTATATTTAAGTAGTGGGGGTTGTGGGGGCTTGCCCTCCCTACCCTTTAGTTTTTCTTATTTTCTTTTTGAATTTTTTTTTGCAACATTCGATGTTTTAATAGTTCGATCATTAAAGGTCAACCTTTAGTGATTCGAGCTATTAAACATTCGATGTTCTAATATAGACCCAAATGTTAAGCCTGGTGACTTTGCTAGTTTTTGCACACTGCTCACATAGTTCTGTTATATTTTGATAGCTTGTCTACTAGTGCTGATGAAAACTAAAACTATTTAGAATCAGTCTCCTTATTTAATTATAGGTTCATAGCTGTGTACTAGAGGGGCAGTGAGGTGCTCTGCTTGGGAAGTCTATTCCAGAGCATGGGCAGAATCTGGGTTATGAACCTGTCCCTCCAGCATGTTCTGTTGATTGTAGTAATGAGGTTGAGGTCTCTGGAGTGTGTGGTGTGGAAGGATTGGGATTTCTTCAGATGTAGCATTTCTAACAGAGCTGGGTCAGACATGGCTTTGTAAGTCAAGCAGAGATTGCCTCTAAGTAGACGATATGAGACATAGAATAGCTGGGAGTTTTTTTAGTCTGTCCATATAGGACAAATGTTTAAGGCCTAGGATCCTCTTTGTGATGTACCTTTGTGGCCTCTCCAATTGTTGCAGGTGTTTAGTGAGGTACATGCCAAATGGGGCATTGTACTTGATGACTGGCCTAATGAGGGAAGAGTAAAGGGAGACAATGACCTCTTTCTTCCTGGATGCATAATTATTTGAAACCTAACATACCCAGTTCCTTAATAATGTACAAGGGTATACCTGCATTTGCGTGAACGACCAATGTCGGAACGCGAACATGAGAATGGAGAACCCCAAGATCGCGAAATGTCGAATCTGCAGACGTCTAACCTGAGATTGCCAAATGCCGGCCAGGCTTCTATTCCCCCCTCTAGACACATGGTAGGGCTTGTTGCAGCGGTTGTGCGATTGGGAATTTCAAATTCGACATTGCGCACGACATTACAAGCATTCACGTCTACGAGATTCGACAATTAGGTTCGGAATTACGACAGATCGACCTTTGGTTGTTTGCGCAAGTGCATGTAAACCATGTACAAGTTGTTCTTTTATTAGAAAATCTTATAACATGATATGTCAGGAAGTAAAAATGTTGAAGAGCTAGTCGTCTGTACCATGTTGTGCATTGCTAGTCTGTTCAGTATGATAAAGCAATTTTGATAATTTTGTCCATTGCTCAGTTCTAATTTTATTCATGTAGAATGACAGAGCAATTTTTACAGAATGACTAAACTACAGGACTGATTTTTTTGTAATCTTTATATATAACCATAAAGGCATTAGTGAAGGGCACCCTACTTAGCCAATGCTACATCCAGTGGCTTAGTGCTGTCACAGACCATACATCTTGAATAAGTAATTTTTTTCTAGGTACTTTTTACCCCAATGGCTACTGATCACTAACTGTCCACCTACTAAACGTTAATTCATTTGTTCTGTCATGGGGTTAGGGTTCCCAGAGTGATGGGGACCAGAACCATCCAGAGGGGTCATCATTCAGGCAGTCACGAGAGCTGCTTCTGCCCTTTATCATTATTCTGGTTAAGGGATGAGCCATCTGTATCACTGCAGAGACCAACAATGCATTTCTCATGTGAGTGCATGCTTTTTTGCATGTATGACAAAAACTGTAAGCAAAATAGAGGAACTTGATGAGCAGTATAGCACTCAAGCAGCTAATCAAACTTGAGTCCTCTGGGTCATAGTCAGGACTTTATCTCTCCATTACACACACACACACACACACACACACACACACACACACACACACATATATATATATACACACATGCACACACACACATATATATATATATATATATATATATATTGACATATATAATGTATATATATAAATATATATATATATATTGATATATATATATATATATATATATATAGATAGATATATATATATATATATATATATATATATATATATATATATTTATATATATATATATACACACACACACACACACACACACTTATATCTATAGCTATATATATATATATATATATATATATATGCGCACACACACACACACACACACACACACACACACACACACACACACACACACACACACACACACACACACACACACATATATGCAGGAGGGCCAGTTTGTAGGAGATTGGAGACTGTAAAATAGTGACGGGGGAAAGTGTAGTTAGTCAGCATAGAATGGTGGTCTGTAGAATGACGTTGGTGGTCAAGAAGAGCAGGAGGAGTGTGAGGGCAGCACCAAGGATCAAATGGTGGAAATTGGGTGATTGTGAGTTGGAGTGGCAGTGAAGAGTTACCGAACAGCTGGGTAACTACAACAGAGCTAGTAAGGGAGACAGCTAGAAAGGTGCTTGATGTGACATCTGGAAAGAGGAAGAAGGACAAGGAAACCTGGTGGTGGAATGAGGAAGTACAGGAGAGTATACAGAGAAAGAGATTGGCAAAGAAGAAGTGGGATTGTTAGAGAGATGAAGAAAGTAGACAGAAGTATAAAGAGATGAGGTGCATGGCAAAGAGAGAGGTGGCAAAGGCTAAGGATAAGGCGTATGGAGAGTTGTATGAAAGGATGGACACTAAGGAGGGAGAAAAGGACCTGTACCGATTAGCTAGACAGAGAGACAGAGCTAGGAAAGATGTGCAGCAGGTAAGGGTGATAAAGGATAATGAGGGAAACTTACTCACAAGCGAGGAGAATGTGTTGAACAGATGGAAGGAGTACTTTGAGAGGCTGATGAATGAAGAGAATGAGAGAGAGAGAGAGAGAAGGTTGGATGATGTGGGGATAGTGAATCAGGAAGTGCAACAGATTAGCAAGGAGGAAGTACGGATAGCTATGAAGAGGATGATGAATGTAATGGCTGTTGGTCCAGGTGACATACTTGTGGAAGCATGGAGGTGTTTAGGAGAAATGGCAGTAGAATTTTTAACCAGATTGTATAATGAAATCTTGGAAAGTGAAAGGATGCCAGAGGAGTGGAGAAAAAGTGTTTTGCTACCGATTTTTAAGAATAAGGGTGATGTTCAGAGCTGTAGTAAATACAGAGGGATAAAATTGATCAGTCACTGCATGGAAGTATGGGAAAGAGTAGTAGAAGCTAGGTTAAGAAGGGAGGTGATGATTAGTGATCAGCAGTATGGCTTCATGCCAGGAAAGAGCACTACAGATGCGATGTTTGCTCTGAGAGTGTTGATGAAGAAGTACAGAGAAGGTCAGAAGGAGTTGCATTGTGTCTTTGTGGACTTAGAGAAAGCATATGACAGGGTGCCTAGACAGGAGTTGTGGTATTGTATGAGGAAGTCAGGAGTGGCAGAGGAGTATGTAAGAGCGGTACAGGATATGTACAAGGGTAGTGTGACAGTGGTGAGATCTGCAGTGACAGATGAGTTTAAGGTGGAGGTGGGGTGGGATTACATCAAGGATCAGCTCTGAGCCCTTTCTTATTTGCAGTTGTGATGGACAGGTTGACAGATGAGATCAGGCAGGAGTCCCCGTGGACTATGATGTTTGCAGATGACATTGTGATATGTAGTGAGAGTAGGGAACAGGCTGAGGAGACCCTGGAGAGGTAGAGATATGCTCTAGAAAGGAGAGGTATGAAGGTCAGCAGGACTAAGACAGAATATATGTGTGTGAATGAGGGGGAGGATAGAGGGAGGATAGAGGAATGGTGAGGATGCAGGGAGTAGAGTTGGCAATGGTGGATGAGTTTAAATACTTGGGATCAACAGTTCAGAATAATGGCGAGTGTGGAAGAGAGGTGAAGAAGAGAGTACAGGCAGGGTGGAGTGGGTGGAGAAGAGTGTCAGGAGTGATTTGTGACAGACGAGCACCAGTAAGAGTGAAAGGGAAGGTCTACAAGATGGTAGTGAGTCCAGCTATGTTATATGGGTTGGAGACAGTAGCATTGACAAAAAGGCAGGAGTCAGAGCTGGATGTGGCAGAGTTAAAGATGTTAAGATTTGCACTGAGTGTGAGGAGGGTAGACAGGATTAGGAATAAGTATATTAGAGGGTCAGCCCAGGTTGGACGATTTGGAGAAATCCACATCCTGCCCCCACCCCCTATTAAGGAAACAACAGTAAAAAAAATTCTCCAGAGCCAACGTCATGCTTCTTAAGACAGAAGTGGTGAACTTCATGACACCCATGCAGATGGATAATACAGTTACAACTGCTGAATCCTACACAAATGCACTCTATAAGCACTTACATGAGTGAATGGATTGTGCTATCCCAAACAGAACCAAGATGCTATCCTCCAAAAAAAATGAAGCCAATCTGGTGGTCCCCTGCCATAAACAAACTGTAAAACAGAAGGAAGAAACTGTTGCAAAAGAGAGTAAAATCCCATGAGTGGAGGAGCTCCCTGGTCAGCCTCAGTAAGAAGCTGAGATCCCTTGTAAGATCCTCCAAAGCTAGCTACAAAAACAAAATCGCCACTAATTCCAAGGACAACCACATTCTATAGCTATGTCAAGAATCTCGATTGCAACACCCAGATTTGCTCTGAGTTACAGCACAAAGGTAAGAAAATTACAGAACCAACTGATATTACCAACATCCTGGCAGATAGGTTCAGTGCTAACTTTACCCCCCTCTCACCCCCTAAAGTGGCCATATCTATACAGGAAGAATGTAGAGTCCCTGTAATCACAACTACGCAGATAAAAGCTGCACTCTCTAAAGCCAAAAACACAGCATCCATGGGACTGGACAACATCCCAGGCTGTGTTTTACATGAACTTCACAACGAACTGGCTCCCCACTTAAGCACCATATTCAGTAATAGCTTTGCATCAGGCTTTGTGCCCACTGAATGGCACACAGCAACAGTTATCCCACTCCATAAAGGGGGAGCCACCACTGATCCCGGGAACTATCGACCTATTAGCCTGACGAGCCTGGTCTGCAAGGCCGTGGAACATATCATCATGGAACTCATAAACAAAGACATTGGTAACCTCAAAACTCTGGATCCCACCCAGTTCGGGTTTGTGAAAGGCAAATCATGCCTCCTGAACCTGATTGACTTCTTTGAGGCAGTCACCAAAGCCGTAAATGAGGGTAAGGTGGTTCACACAGCCTGTCTTGACCTCGCCAAGGCTTTCGACACCATCCCCCATTCTGGAATTATAGCTAAACTCACTAAACTAGGTATAAATCCCTACATCACAAGATGGGTTGCCAACTGGCTCACTGACAGAACCCACACTTTAAAAGTTGCAGACTCCAAATCTGACCTCAAAGCAGTGCAAGTGGAGTACCACAGGGTTCCATGCTGGGACCTCTCCTGTTTGGTATCTACTTCCTGAAGTACAGGCTAACACAGAAGGCCTCTGGCTAATGAAGTTTACAGATGACTACAAACTAGGAGCCATAGTCAAGTCCCCAAATGATGTGGACATCCTACAGAAGGGCCTCGCAGAGACAAATGCCTGGTGTC
The DNA here is from genome assembly GCF_019279795.1 of Protopterus annectens. Taxonomy (NCBI): domain Eukaryota; kingdom Metazoa; phylum Chordata; order Ceratodontiformes; family Protopteridae; genus Protopterus; species Protopterus annectens. The sequence goes on from NC_056732.1 coordinate 1,603,152,588, forward strand.
AGAGCCACGGCCTCAAGCTCAGTGCCAAAAATTGCAGTGTCATCCCCTATGGCAAAAACTCTGTACCCATGAACTACCACATAGGCAGCAATCTACTTAACACCGATTGCGTGATAAGAGACCTTGGGACCCAGGTGGACAGTAGTCTCTCCTTTGGTAGTCACATCGCCACAGTAGTCAGGAAGGCCTTCTACATGGCACACCTCATCATAAAAGGGTTCTGATCCAGGAAAAAAGAGGTCATTGTTCCCCTCTACTCGACACTCATTAGACCCATTATAGAGTACAATGCCCCTTTTGGAATGCACCTCACAAGACATCTGCAGCAGCTGGAAAGGCCACAGAAGTACCTCACAAAGAAGATTACTGGCCTCAAACAAATGCCCTACACTGACCACCTCAAAATAACTCCAGCTTTACTCCATAGCATATCGCCTACTCCGAGGTGATCTCTGCCTAACATATAAAGCTATGTCAAACCCAGAGCTGTTGGACATGCTACACCTAAATAAATCCCAATCCCACTATGACCTAAACCTTGTCACCACAATAAACAGGACATGCTACAGGGATAGATTCCTGTCCCAGAGACTTCCCATACTCTGAACAGGCTACCCATCTATGTCAAGCAAAGTTCTTCATTAGCACTCTTCAAGAAAAATCTTGATGAGTGGATGGGAAATAGGAAATTCACCCCGGGATCACTTCTGTGTCTCTGCTCGACAGTGGCACAGTTAAATAACTTTCTTGAGTGGCGTAAGCCAGGGAACCTTGTTGGCTAGGCTTATGTAGGCCCTTGGGCCAATAGCTTAGTACCTACCTATGAACCTATGAAAGCCAGAGAGGTGAGATTGCATTGGTTTGGACATGTGCTGAGGAGGGATGCTGGGTATTTTAGAAAAAGGATGCTAAGGATGAAGCTGCCAGGTAAGAGGAAAAGAGGAAGGTCTAAGACAAGGTTCATGGATGTGGTGAGAGAGAACATGCAGGTGGTTGGTGTGACAGAGCAAGATGCAGAAGACAGGAAGAAATGGAAACAGATGATCTGCTGTGGTGACCCATAATGGGAACAACCTATATATGTATATATATATATATATATATATATATATATATATATATATATATATATATATATATAGTGAGATAGAGAGATTTTTTTTTATTGTACATAGCAAATTGTGCACTGGACAAAACAGTGCCCAAGGCAATTGACCAATTCTCCCTGCTGTAGCTATGTTGTACTTGTTCTTGGGTGGGTTTTCCTTTCTTCCTTTCGATGTAGACTCTGCACCCAGCAGAAGAACTTCTATGGCATTTTCTTCATTTAGAAGTTTTTTCCTCTGCCCTTGATGTTCTTTGGATTGGTGTGGCTCTGCTCAACAGGGGCACAGAAAAATAATTTTCTTGGATGGCGAAAGCCAGGGTACCTTTTTGGCTAGGCTTGTACAGGCCCCAGGGCCGATAGCCTAGTACCTACCTATAAACCTATGAAACTATGAAGATTGGTGCTGGTGTCTCTTAGGAATGGTGCCAAGAACTTCTTGATCTTTCTGTCATTTTTTTTAACTTTATAGAGCTTCTTTGTACTGTCTGCTAAGCTACTTTACAGAATTTGGTTGAGTTTCTATGATGCCTTGTTCAATGTCATAGTGGCTGCTCTCTCAGTCTCTTTGTTAGACAGCCAGTATTTCTTCCTAGTGGTACATCTCTTCTTCCTGAATTCCTTCTTTCTTTTGATAATATCCTGAACATTTGCATTCCACCACTAGCTTTCCTTATGTATCTTACTTGCATACCTCGCTTAAAGGCATATCTCTTCTATCATCTTTAAACATGTTATTTTGAGACCCTGTCATTATTCTCTAGCTTCATCTAGTTTCTCTTCTTTATGTGCTAGAGCCATCATTGTTTTCCTTAAACTTTTTGTGATTTCACATACTGATTTACTCCTGACATGTCATTTTATTCCCATGAGAGTGAGGTGCAAGAGGTTAAATGTTTTGCTTAAAAAGTCATTATATTCCACCACATTTACCTCCTGACATGTCTTATTGCTGTTTTAACTTTTATTTTATTTTTCAACTCATCACAAAGTTCATAGTGTTTTATAATGAATATTCTTGACTTTTTAAATGTACTTTAATGTTTTGTTACTGTTTTTAATTATTTGTACTTATGGGAGATTAAAATTCATTGTTGCTGCATATTTTTAAAGAAGTATAGCTTTGTTGTCTACTGCAGCTATTATTACCAAGCAAGTAAAGAATTAGTTTGAATTGAGGGCTCTCACACCAGCTGTCTGTGGTGTTTTATATTTATTCTGCAAACTAACTGGCATGATTGCTGCCCTGAGTGAGAAATCATTAAGAATTTCAATATACTGCATCATCCCCATATGCAAGGACATTTATCTGAATAACAGAGATGTGGTTTTGGGAACAAAACAGCAAACTTTGCTGATCAGCTTGATATGTATAGGGTAGAATGGAAATTTTCATAAGAATCAGTGAATTTAAGTTAGTGGCATTAAAGCTCTGTTATAGTTTAGCTTGAAGATCATTGCTATTTTGTGACAACAAGAGGATGTTATGAAGCAACTACTGCATCTTAAAATAAACATTTCTGCAATGGAGTTAGCATGCGATTTGCTTGTTTCTAGAACTTTCAACATTACACCTCTCTTTTGCTTTATTTGCATGGATTTTCCCACCCATTTGTAGTTATTTGAAACACTTTTTTTCATCATACAATTTCAGTTGTGTCTGTTTATGTTTATCAAAAATGAAATACTTAAAAATACAGCAAAATGAGAATTCCACAATTTGTTGTGAGTGGTATCATAATTATGGAGTCTTACACAATAAATTCATAATTTTAAGCATCATTTTGGGATAAGTAAAGTCACTTCAATGTCATATTAAGCTTCTCATAAACAAAACTAAAGTATAAAATGGCGGGAATTTCATAACCTTTCTTTTATTTTGGTATGTATCATCAACCAGCAAATTGTTTGGAGTCTTAAAGACTAATTGCACTGGGTTTCATTTAACGTGGATATCAAGCTGGTTGATAATTTTAACATTTAAATATATTTCATATTATGGAGTCATGATTACTTTATCAGCTTTTTAATACCAGACTTTGTTGTGCACACTTTGAAACTAATGCCTTTAATCTACATTTCAGCTGTGAGTAGACAAACTGCAGTTCACTGAATTGTAACTCACAGGGGTCAATTTTCCCAAAGATTAAACAAGCAGCCAAGGCATTCTCCATGTTTTATTTGTCGGGAAGGGGGGTTGAGGTACGTATTATGAAAATTAGTGGGATAAAAAAACAGAAAGTATATGTTGTCAGCTGGCATAACCTATGTGACATTCAGTCAATATCCCACCGAACTGCCACCAGTATGTGATGTCCCCTACTATCCTGGGTCAGTAACTAAGGAACTTCAGTCCTCACCACTGACACCAGTGTGAGACTGTCACTTAAACAGGAGTAATATTCCACATTTTCCCCTAAGAGCACAACAGGAACACACTCTATACCCTGAGACTGGACTGTATGCTTCTGTCCACCCCAAATATAACTCCTTATTGCACACTTCAGAACAATATGTCCCAGTTTAAGACCTCTGATACACTTACACTTAAGTAAAGTAAATTTCACATATCCAAACACGTCTGGGAAAGCCTGACACAGATTTCCAGCTGTGTCCCATCCCTAAAATAGTATGATAATGGGCTGCCACCAATCAGAGCATCTACATGCCCTTTTAAAGGAGTGTCCAATTATAAAAATTATATATTAAAACAAATGGTAGCAAATGACCAAAAGCAGCCAGGTTCTTAGAATGGCCCGGGAATTATCAAAGCAGGAATAAGCACTCCCAAATCACTAAAGAATACACTAATTGATCAGCCACAATGTAAGATGAAATAAAATATTTAGTAATAAGCAAAATGATTAAAATATAAAGCAGTAATTTCAATAAACAAACACAATTCAGTCACCAGGAAAATAAAATTAATACTGAAGGATATAAATCCAACATTTAGAAAAACTCTGACTAATTACCTATAATTTCGTGTCTAATTGAAGAACAGTGTCCCTGATCTAAACTAAATATTACAACAGAGCAAAGGCAGGCCTGTCAAAACTCTACCTTTGTGATCCTCCCCAGCTCCCCTTCTACAGGAAGTCTAGTAACTTCCGACAGCTGTGCTGCACTGTCAGTCTGGGTACTCTCACTCACCTCTGTCTTTGCAGGCACTGTATCCAAGGGAACATCAGTACCTTCCAGCATCTGTGGCTTACTTTCAGACTTACTGCTACAGGATAGCTCCTTCTCTGAAACAGCCACCACACCAGTCCCAGCTTCAGGTATGAGATCTTTCTGGGTCTCCCACAGGCTACTGGACCTACATGCCTGTCTTCCAGTCTGACTGCATGTCACTGCATGCACACAAGATACTGCATCATCAGTCTCATTCCCTATCAGGACATCTGCAGGAATATCCTCAAACACACCTACCTGCTTGCTTCCTCTTCTACCCTTCTAGTCAAGATGAACCCTAGCCAAATGTATTTGGAATAGGGTCCCTCCCAAAACTCTGACTGGAGTGGAGTGTCCAAGTAAATACTGCTCTTCTCTAACCACTGCAGGCCTCACAATGGTTATATCAGACGTAGTGTCTCTCTTAGCAGTAACTTGTTTGCCATCTACTAATATAGGATATACATTTTGGTGATAGCTTGGCACCCCTTTTGTTTCTGAAAAACTTACCCTGGCAGTTTGTCATCTCCACTTGCTGGCTCCCTAACCTTATTTTCTCACCTTGCCTTGATGGACATTTGGCTGCTATGTGGCACCTCTGGTTACATTTGAAACATCCCTATCTGTGTACTTTGACTAGTAGTTTCCTCTGTTACTGGTGTACTGTATTAGAGTGGTTTAGGCTGCCCCCATGAGTTTCCTGGTGTCCAGGTGCAGCATTAGGTATCCCTTTCTTGTTGACTAGTGTTCTGCTTGCTAGATAATGGTCCTGTTTTCTCCCCAACACCTTTGCAGAGTTACACTCTTGGTCTGCTAACCAACCTCTCATGTCATCAGGCATGGTACTAAGGGCTTGTTCCCTCACCACAGGTCTGCCAGTCCCTCAAAAGTGGTGAACTGACACCCACTCACCCATCTGTGAAAGTAAGTACTTAAATCAGCAGTATAGTCATGTACACTTTCATTTGCCTTGCATCTATGTGCATGAAACTGTTGTCTGTAATCTTTAGGTGCTAGTTTAAAACAATCAAGATGACAGTTTTTAATGTTATAATTCAAATAATCTACATCAGACAATTTTGACATGGCCTGAACAGCTTTGCCATGGAGTAAGGGAGTCAGGAGCTGAACCCCAGAGCTCACGGTCAACATCATACTGTCTACATACCCTCTCAAGTAAATAAATAAAACTATTGATGTCATCCACATCCCTGTAGTGAGGAAAAGGTTTACTGACCTTTATGGCTTCTAGGGTCCAGTTCTTCCCTTCCCCATTACCTCCATAACCCTCCCGAAGGGTAAAAATCCCCACTTCATGCCAGTGCTGTCTCTCATTTTCCTTGGCTTCTAAATGCATCAGTCTCTCTGCTGATTCCAGTTCAAGATGTTTGGCCTCCAGTTCATATTGACACTAATTCTCCTCAGCCTTCAGTTCATATTGATGCTGTTTCTCCTCAGCCTCCAGTTGTTTGGCCTCCAGGCACAGTCTGTCTGCTGATTCCAGTTCAAGACTTTTGGCCTCCAGTTCATATTGATGCCCCTTCTCCTAAGCCTCCAAGCGCAGTCTTTCTAACTCCAGACACATTCTCAGGTCCTCAGAAGAAAAGGTGGAATGTCCTGTCTTGGCAGGCTGCATACCCGCAATACCAAACTGGATATCCTCCAAACGGCTGGTTGAACTGAAGCTGCAACTAAGGCTGAAAGCATTGCTTCCTTAGTTAGATTGGCATGCACAAGTCCTCTGGCTTTTTCACTCCTTGGCCAACTGGTTCTTTGTCAGCTTACTATAGTCCTCTGTTGTCATCTTTGCCTGCTGTTCCTGTCTAATTAAAATAAATAAAACTGTGATGGACTGAAATTTTTTATGTTTGCCTTGTTGCTATTGAGAGTGCACACCTTAATGACAACTACCCACATGCCACTGAAGTCAAAATAAAATCCCACTAAGCTGTCACCAAAGTGCGACATCCAGTCAATATCCCAATGAACTGCCACTAATATGTGATGTCCCCTACTATCCTGGATCAGTAACTAAGGAACTTCAATCCTTACTGCTGACATCAATGTGAGACCATCACTTAAACAGTAGTAATATTTCACAAGTTTCCCCTAAAAGCACAACAGGAACATGTTGTATATCCTGGGACTGGACTGTATACTTCTGTTCACCCCAAATATAACTCCTTATCACACACTTCAGAGAAATATGTTCCAGTTTAAGATCTCTGAAACACTAAAAATAATACAGTAACAGGCTACCACCAATCAGAACATCTATATGCCCTTTTAAATGGATGTCCACGTATTAAAATTAGGTATTAAAACAAATGATTGCAAATGACCCAAAGATGCCAGGCTCTCGGAGTGGCCCGGGAATTATCAAAGCAGGTATAAGCACTCTTAAATCACTAAAGAATATACTAACTGACCAGCCACAATGTAAGATAAAAATATTTAATAATGAGCAAAATGATGAAAAATGTAAAATAGTAATTTCAATAAATAAACAAATTCAATCAGCAGGAAAATGAAATTAATACTGAAAGATAGAAATCCAACATTTAAATGACTCTGACTAATTAGCTGTAATTTCCTATTTAACTGAAGAACACTGTCCCTGACCTAAACTAAATATTACAGCAGAGCAAAGGCAGATTTAAAGTTCCTGGTAAGTCATTTGGTTATCCACTGCTCAGTGCAACTGTGAACCAAGAACTCAAAACTACAAGCTCAACTGTAAACTGAACAATGAACTCATCTGTCTTCAGCAGACTCTTTTATAAGCTAGGTTAACTGTCTTAGATGTTCCAGTTCTTATTTTCATTTCACTATTTGAAAATCAACAAACAGCTGTTTATTAAAGTGCCTTCCTGTCTTTCAGTCTCTGACAGTAAACACAGAACATCTGAGCACATTCCAATGACATCATCTGTAGATCAGCTGACTCTGAGACAGTCTACATTTAGAATCTCCTGTACAAACATGTGCAGTTATACACATAACAGAACACTGTTTTACTCTTTAAACATCCTGTAGAAACAGAACATTAATCAACATCTAATAATTTATTTACTATATCACAGCTAGTCATACTGGCATATAATACACTGGTTAATCTGAAATTATGTACAAAGATTTAGCCAGATATGCTAGCACAGATGACAGTGTCTAATTTCTTCACAACCTAATTAACAGATTATAGGATCAATAAATCCCAAAATGAAGGTAATCCACCTTGAGAGTCTGACATTTACTACACAGTAGGGAGTGATATTTAAAGGAAATTGTTTGCAACAAAAGTGGTTAAGGTAGCTCATTTGGAGACAGATAGTCTCGCTATGATAATGCTGCAGACTGTACATATGAAATTTAATTCCCCCTTTATTGCCTAATAGAAGCCACACCTGCAGAAACTGTTCAGTTGTACTTCACACTGTCGATATAGAATGCTAAACTCTTCCCTGTGTTAGTTCATGCAACAAAAGTGATAAAGGAACTACTGTTTATATCATATCAGGTATGATTTAGCAGAGTATATAACTGCCTGACGTTTGTAGTATTACCTCAGTGAAAGCACACACTGCCTGATACACCAGTTTATGGTCATAGCTATAAAAGAAAGAAAAAAATAAAAAAAGGCTTGATGAGTAGGCAGTTTGTCACTGTAATGAGCATTCTCAAAACTGCAAAAATAAAACAAATTCAACTGAAAGCTTGTTAAACGGAAAAATAAAAAAACATAAAATGGATAAAACAGGATGCTTTTGTTATCTTAAAATGGAAGATCATTCATTACGAGAATCCATTTTTTTAATAGAAGTACTCAGCCAAAATGAACAAGCATTAGTAAGAGACACAGGTGGACACAAGAAGAGAGACTAAAACTTTAAAGAATTAACCAAAGCCAAAGAGACTGTTAAAAAGTAAAATCAATGACCAAGAAAAATAATGATGACAAAAAAAATCTGAGTATGGTAAAAAGGAATGAACATAAGGAGTGCAGAGAATGTGAGGTTTGTAAAGTCTTAGAAGTAAGAGAAGCGATACTGTATATGAAGGGAGGATTAAGAGTCAGTAACTACAAGCTCAGACATAAAGGGCTACATAGACCAGATATTGGCTGTAAGGCTTTAAAGTCTTTTTATAGGAGGCTGACAAACAGCCTGTGTCATTCACTAGCCACTACAGCTGTGGGTCTTCCTCTGTTTTTCCATGGTTTATTGAGCATTGTAAAGACTATATGTGCCATCAAGTGTTTTTTTTTTCTTTAATCAACTGAGCGCAATATCCCCTTCACTATGGAAGAATGCCATTGTTGAACCACTACCAAAAATAAAGTTCTGAAATCAGCTGTTGAGTTTAGGCTCATCTACCATTTCTACCCTCTGGCCAAATTTCATAAAAGTAGTATCTGTAATCAAATCTTGGAAAGAGGTTCACAAATGCAACACCCTCTCTAAAAAATCAGCATGGTTTCATTCCTAGTAGAAATATGTTTAGAAAACTGTTACCCAGATGTTAGTGCCCGTAGCATCAAGGCACCTAACTGTCTTTATTTTTGTGGGCCTCACAAAGCTTTAACCAACCACAGCCCTACTCTTTAATTGTCCTTGCTGTATCTCTTTCAGCTATCCGCTGTAAACTGCATCATCAGTTATCTTTCTAACAGGTATTCAGCTGTCATATTCTGATCTAGCATCCCTATCAGGGCACTAATTTTCTGGAGTACCCCAAGAATCCTCTCTTAATCTTCTGCTCTTCTCTGTTTTTATCACTTTTCTTCTTTTTGATTACAGTTGCCCCAGTTTGTTCTGTAAGTTGACAATTTAGCCATGTCTTGTCTTCCAAAGCAATCCATTCCTTAAAGCCAGTCTAATAAATCACATTAATAAAATCAACAATTAAATAGACCTCTCCTTTTCACGTGAAAAGAAAATATTTTATATATATATATATATATATATATATATATATATATATATATATATATATAGATTCCATACATTTGGTCGAATTACACTTAGTCGAAAATGATTCCAGGCATTTCGCTTGACTGAAAGCTCACTTGACTGAAAGCTCAGTTGGTCGAAGTTCATTTGACCAAATGTATGGAATCCATATATATATATATATATATATATATATATATATATATATATATATATATATATATATATATGGGAAGTATTTTTAGTTTTTTTTGCAGATTTTTTTATACAAGTGTTTGTTAATTAAACAGGGTCATGTGACAAGGGGAGGTCTATTTAGTTGTTGATTTTATTATTATTATCATGTTCTGATGAAGGCTAGAGAGGCCAAAAGTGGTAAACTATTCGTTCAACTTGTTGAATATCTCTTCTCCTTTTTGGTGGTTTTGCTTTGATTTTCATTTTTTATACCACCCTTTGGGACCCGTTGTATTGCTTGTCTTGTTATTAGTGTATTAAATAACTCCATATCACTCATTCATTGATGAAACACCATTAAATTTCTTCTCATTTGGAATAAAAGTAAGATAGTGATCTGGGTACTAACAACAGACTAGGTATAGTCACAATCTTATCCCCCTTTTTCACCAAGTAAAACAACCACCTAGAGTCCAGCTTTTCATACAGATGCCTGGGAATTTACCTGAACTCCTGTCTCACTTTATTTCAAATCTGTCTTGCATTACTCAACTCAAAAATAAAAGTAAATGCTCCATTTGCTGTGATTACAAATGTCATGATTCCTAATACTTTAATCATGTAATGCAATGAGTAATGTTACCCTCAACATCCATCTGAATATGGCTTCTTGTGTCTCATACTTACGTGGCCAAAATCTCAAAAAACAACAGGTCTTCGAAACTGTACTTGTAGGTTTATATTTCTGTTGTCCAAACTGGTCTATCACTACACCAGTCTCCCCTGAGCCATTTGGCTCCTAATCAGAGAAAGGACAAACCTTATTTTCCTTACTGTTGTCATTATACAAAGCATATTTCCTCATCTTCGTATCAACCTTAATTTCAGAAGCACACCTTATAGTCTCTTATCTCAGACCATCTTCGCTCCTACTTTACTAGAGTCTGGGAAACAGCCTAGCAACTAATTATCAAACTTTCTGTATTTTAGCACCTAAGTTCTAGGATGGACTGCATCTTGAAGTCAGAGCAAGTTAAATGCTTTAATATTGTGTATTATTTTTTCACAGCTATTTGTTATTTCATGTATTCTGTTTAGCTAGAATATAACATTTGTTTAATGTTAGTTAAAGTGTAACTCTTTGGTCATATGTATGCCTTCTATAAATACATTGTTAACCTAACCATCTTTACATATAAACATGCTACAACTTTTTCAATGTTTTATTGGATTTAATTGTAGCCACTGATGGTCTTGAAAACTGAAGTAGTGGCTGATAATAGGTTCTTGTGGATTGCAACTATTAAATACTAAGCACAACCATTAAACAAATAAAACAAACAAACTTTTAAATAAATAAACACGGGCTCAGAAAGAAGGGAGGATATTACTGAGTAACTCAGAATGTGTAGTGGGAAGTTATATAGAATGACCTGAACTGATGAACTGGGGCTGATGGGTGTAGTTCCATGAAACTGCTGTAAAACTGTAGATGCATTTTGTCTGGAGAAGAAACATAAAAGGAAACTGTTACATATACAGCCATATGAATACGTATGCTGTATTGTCATATGGACCTGCCTGACTATGTGGGATGTATATGGAAGAATAATAGGTTAGTGAGGTACGGACCAAAGCACTGTGAATAATCAGATGATATGAAAGTTTGGATTACTGCATGTACTGAACTTCTGAATGAAATTCTATAAAAGGAAAAAAAGTTCAAATAAAGATGAACCTGTATGGTTAGTTAAAAAAGAAGAACTGCAGAAAGCTGTGCCACTTGCTTTAATGACACGCTCATGATTTTGAATTAGTAGTGCTAGAAATCATACTTTGTAGTTTGACAATAAAGCAGTTGAACCTAATGGAGATGGAGTGGCGTGGTTGCTGTCCAATTATTTTGTGCTTGGATCTGTGAGAGAGTCTCACACAACTGACCCCACTCTTTCAATAAAAGCGATTGTATCCCATGTGACCTAGACTAAAACAGTAAGCACAAAGGATAACTGCATGCTAGACCCAAATGATAGCTTAATCATAATGATCTCAGGGGAAAATGTGAGCAAGTTTCTGACACAACTACAAATCAAAGTACAGTTTAAAGAACACAGGTATATCAAACCAATTTGTCCTTTTTAATGTAGTTTGTGTATTCATAATTACAAACTTAGCTTAATGTTTTGACTATTCTCTGAAGTCACCTTTGAATTCATAGTAATTTAACTTTGAAGCTTTTATTTCTCAAAAAAAAAAAACATGACATTTTTTTTAGCTTTGCAATGAATTTACAGAATACTTTATTTTCCTAGACTGCAAATAATGTAGTAGGAGCTTTCCTTCTGTGTCTTCTTATTTTTAAAGTCATTAATCAGGGGAATGAGCTGAAGCATATTTTTATTTGTCCAGTGGCATACATTTGTAAAGCTAGATAATAGTTTCTGTTAAAGGCTCGGTTTTCTACCATGATTCAAGTTATAAGATGTTAGCTTCATAATGGACCAAGATGAGGTTGTCAGGTCAATGGATATATCACTGATGAATACAATAAATAGCAGTGGTCCGAGGACAGATCCGTGTGGGACTGCTGTGTTAATAATGCCTTCAGAAGAAAGGCAGTTTCCTAGGTGTACTAGAAATGCTCTGTTTTGAAAGTAACTTTGAAACCATCTTATTTTATTAGGATCAATTGAATTTGCCAAGTTTGTAGAGGAACAAGTTATGATTTAGTCTTTAAATGCTTTTGTCAGCAGACTGACTCCCTGTTAATTCTGAATCAACCATATCATTATAAATAGTGTCAGTGGCTGTGTATAGTGTTGCCATGGTACTGAAACAATTTCTGAAAAGTTGTGGTATATGACAAAGAAGTCCATATTTGTTTTTGTGATCCCAGAGTTGTCTGTATGTAAGCTTTTTTTTAAAGATTTTTGTTATACAGCATGAGCCTGTTATATGTCTATAATATTTGATATGTCATAAAGTTTACTTTTAGGGGGAGTCAAATGATGCGTGAGTGATTAAAGTCTGTGGGAAAAATACAAGTTTAAGGATATGTTAAATATATGAGTAAGAGGTGCTGTAAAGCAAGCTAACATTTTCAGGAAGGTAGAGTGTAGTTTTAGTTTCTTATTTATTATTGTACTACTTTTATTGAATTATCACTTGTGACATAGGCACATTTACATTTATATGAAAGTAATCAAACTGTATTAACAAATTAAAATTAACAAACATTATGCTTCAGATATATTGATATTTATCATAAAAGCTAAGCAACAGTACATACATTTTTCAATTCCTGCCCCTTTTTTTAAATAAGAAACATTTTTGTTAAACCATCACTTACGACATAAGCAGTCACACATTTATATAAATGAAAACAAACTACACTGACATAATCCTAGTTGCAAGCAATTTACAACACAAACCATACTGACACACTTCCAGTTGCAAACATAATGCATGACTTGTAATCCACCCAATCATTTTTAGTCAAACATTACATAGCTCATTTAAGTCTTGCCTTCTTTTAAACATCATTCCTCCCCTGTATGTATTGTTCCCACAATTCCCATTTTTCCTACGTAGTTTGCTCCCACCCTTTTCTAAAGATCCCAATTCTAGTTGTTTTATCTCTTTTACTATATCTGCTACTTTTAATATAGCTGGTTTAGATTTTGATTTCCATTTTCTAATTACTGATTTGTTGGCAGCCGCCATAATTAGAGACAGCAAGGCCGTACCATTTCTAAGCAATTCCGTTTCTGTATAATAGTTCAGGAAAAATCATCTCCCTCGTCACACCAATCTGCCCACCCAGCATGTCCAACAGTGTATTCCACAAGGAATCTTTAAAGTCCACCAACTAACTGCACTCTCAGAAAATATGTTCCTAATTATCTCTTTCTTCCCTGTCACACATCCAACATTTGCTATCTACCGCATGAAAAATTCTCTGGAATCTACTTAGGGTATAAAAATGTCTATGTAAGCATTTCCAAGCAAAAATCCTAAATTTTGTAGCTTTTGTTGCATATGTGGGAGACATGCATATATACTTCCATTGTTACTTTGTGAATTGCTTACCCAATTTCTCTTCCCAATCCTTTCTAACCTCCTCTGATTAATTCTTATAGTTATGCAATATTTTATATGCTTTACTAACTATTCATTTTTAATGGCAGCTTCTGTTCTATATTCTTCTAAAGACTCAACCAGTGATGTTTTTTCATTAAGGACCCAGTTGTTTCTTTCTCTTTGCTTATACTCTGATATCTTGTTAACCAACTTAGACTAAGGACCATAGTAGGAAAATCAAAAAGAGTGCATAATGACTTATAGGTTTCATAGGTTATTAACCAGATTCTAGATGCAGCTAAGCAAATCAATACACAAACTAATGGCAAGGAAATAGAAAAAAAAAAAAAATATTAAATTTTACATGGTTATCAAATGTTAACAAAATCATTTGCATTATTTTACAGGCAATGTCAACACTGCTGAGTTTGCCAAATCAGTTATTTCACCATCAAACTCGAAAAGCAATGCCTCTTTAAAGTGGTCATTTTATACACTTGTTTAGCTTCATGGTCAGCTCTGATGCCCACTTTGAGTGATTTGGGTGTGCGACACTATGTTACAGAACATGTATAACGGAGATTCTACATTAATAGTGCACCAATGAGTGCTGTAGGTCAAGGAATGTATAACTCAGGCAAACAGTTACAGAACATGTATAACAGAGATTCTACATTAATAGTGCACCAATGAGTGCTGTAGGTCAAGAAATGTATAACTCAGACAAACAGTTACAGAACGTGTATAACAGAGATTCTCCATTAATAGTGCACCAATGAGTGCTGTAGGTCAAGGAAAGTATAACTCAGACAAACAGTTGTTGAGCATATGAGGCAGTAACAAGTACTAAACACATTTAAGCAGTAAAATGTCATTGACATGCCATAACCTTAATACACCTTTGCTTTCTTGAGTGGAGACAGGGTTTAAATTCTAGTCTGTCTGTAGTCTGAGAGAAATGTGAGAGCTCCAGCTTCTGCTGAAACAGAAGATTTTCATCAGACAAATATGAAAGCTGCATTTCAAAAATGATGTTCTCAGAATTTGTTAAACTAAACGAAACATACATACTTGAAAAAGAGGCATTTGTCCTTTCTGTCAATGATAGCAACCTTCTTGTCCATGTAAAATATTGATTTAAACAAATGTCGAATCATAATTTTCTGACTACAGTTTTGTGCATTTAATCTGATTATTTACCCTTTGTTGGGAGAACCAAAATAGTCTTTGTTGACTGTTCATCCTGTTACAATAAGGTTTCATAACCATATAGACCCCATGCGTGTTGTAGATTTGTTTTGATTGCTGCATAATTTGGAAAAAATTCAGATGAATTGTAATGCATGTAGAGATCCCCATTTTGAGGTTTGCTGAAATATTGTGTTAGCAGCTGTTAACATTATGCTCTTGAAAGTTAAAAGTACAGCACAGAGCATGAGTCGAGGAGTTGCAGTATTGTGTTTGTTAATTCCAAAATATTGTCAATTGTGTCTTAGTTAAATGTAGCACAGTTACCATGAAGAAATAAGAGGCACGTGGCTGTCTTATAGCTGCTCTGTTATCGCCACCCCTCTTCATTAATGATGCAATGTGCAGCACCCAATGCCCTGAAGGATGCATGTGGCACTGCCTTAACTATCTGCATGTGTGATTATATAGTTCTGCTACTGCTTCATGACATTTTTAGGGAAGGTTTCCCAAAGTATTGTACAGTAGTTTGCAATGATTAGTGGTTACAGGCAAAGTCCTGGTAGACTTTTCTAAGTGTGATGCAAATTAAATACTGCAAAAGAGGATATGAGATATGTCGATCACCATGCTGTAGTGGTCCTTTAAATGTTTTTGCATGCATGTCATAATAATAAAGCAAACAAATCAGATGCATATGAGCACTGTTGATTATGCTAAAGGTGGTGGGCTTTGACCATGAGAGAGTAATCCTGACTGGATAAGTAATACTACCTGTCCGAATCCTGGTAGTACCCAGGGATAATTTAGTTTATTTGCATTAGTCCATTGGGAGTACAACAGTTAGCCACACATGCTGTTTTTACTCTCAACCCCGGACACAGGAGCACTCTCTAAATAAGTAACATTATCAGAGTTACACAATAGACAAATAGATACTGGGTAATCAAACCCTGGGCTAAAGGAAGCAGTTTATTAATGACCCATAGGCTCAATCAATCCTCTGCTATATCAGACTGCATGTATTTGCTATTTCTTCATCTGACAGCCTCATTTAAATGTTTTTCTTTTCTTATAACTCTTTGCTGCTTTTAGCGTTAGCATCTTTATCAAGGCATGTATGCTGTAAAAGACCAGAACTGGAAGTGCTGCCCATTTGTGAACCGTTTATGCTTGTGCATTTTGCTTGATGATGGGGTACAACTTCTGCCACAGACAGTGTGGCTATTTGAAACTGTAGATGTTCTTCGTGTTTCACTGTTGTAGTCATTACATTTGGGGTAATCTGCTGGCAGGTTGCCCTCAGTCGGCCTGATTAACAAAGACTTGGGTCCTGCGTCAGTTGCTGTCCCTTCTTCCATGATGTCAGGTCGTCAGGGGTATAAAACATGCAGTCAATGTCATTACCTCAGTCTTTCTTGCCATGCGGTGCCCAAAGCAGAAGCAGTTCGCAAGTGCCAGTCGGCCGACTCCTGAAACTTTCATTTTCGAGTTTCAGAACCGAAGTCTTCAACTTAAAGCTATGTACCCTGTTGGGGAAACTTTTTCTTCCTCCTTACCGATGTCAGTAAAAGTTAATAATTGCATTAGTTGTGGGAAGCAAATACCTCATAAAGATTTTCATTTGTACTGTATTCCTTGCCTAGGCCCTGACCACGACGTACCTTGCTGTCGGTTTTGTGCTTTATTTAATCAGCGCACTACGTCATCGGTACATTTTTGCATCTAAATATTTCGGTTCTCGGTTTAATTATCTAGAAATAACGTTGGTTAGCCAGTCCGACTACCGGAATTCCAAAAAAACGCAAAGAAAAAGACAGAGACAAGCCGTTGAGGTCCAAAACTGCGGATGACACTTCTCATAAGCCAGTCGCCAGTTCGCCGGTACTTAGTGAGGTGCTTTCGCAGCCCCTGATACCCGCTTCTTCTGATTCGCAGGCCTCTACTGAGACCCATTCGAAGTCCGGTATGCTGTGAGATGCTTCACCTATGGAACCAGCAGATGTCTCTACCTTGGATGGGTCTGGATCCGCTCTGCAGGCACCGGCTTCTGAGGGTGTATTCAGGCCTACAGACATGCATATCAAACCGACTCCACCTTCAATACTAAGGCCTAAATCTCAATCTATGTCTAAAAAACCGATGCCCAGGCCACATGTTCAGGCCCCTATGCCTAAAAAACAAATGATCAAAATGGCAGAATATCTAATTACTCTAATCAGGGGTAGTCAGCCCCCCCCTTTCTAAGAGGCCTAGGGCTGAGCTTGACTATGAATCTTCTGAACAGGACTGTTTCTTCTGACTCTTCTAATGACCTGGATTTGTCCATACCTACTTATGAGGATTCTGATGCAGAGGATTCCATTCCCTCTGCTTCCCCCACTGAGGACTTTTCTTTTGGGGAAACTTTACATACCTTAAGGGAGCATTTCCACTGGGAAAGTCAGGAATTTTCTGAATCCAAAAAGAGGCTTAGGGATTTCCTTCTTCTTCCTCAGCATAGGCCTTTGGCTATACCTCCTGTACTAGACATTGTTGATGATGTGTTTTCGGAATCCAGTATGGCCTCTGGTTTCCTGCCTCTGGCTGCTAGTAAACCTGACAGATACTACAGGGTTCCTGAGTCCCACAAGTTCCTTTTGAAAAATCCTGTTGTGTACCCAAAAACCATTTCTCAGGGGCCCAAGGGCATTAAGGCTTCTACTGCTAAAAATCCTACCCCTTCTGATAGAGACTCCAGGGCGCTGGATAGATGGGGTAAAAAGGTTTATACTTCTGCAACCTTGGCAATCAGGGCTTTAAACCGTCAATTTCATATGCTAAAATATCAACAGTATATCATGGGACTGCTTAAACAGAAAATGATGTTGATTTCTGATTTACAAGATTTATTGCATTCAGCTGAACAAGTTGGAAAACATACTTTGCAATGTGGTTTTGATTCTTTAGAGACCTATTACAGAGCTGCTGTTACTGGGTCTGTGCTTAGAAGGCATGCTTAGCTTAAGGAGCAATCTCTGCCTGATCATGTTAAAGCAAAATTGTTGGATGCTCCTTTACATCAGGACTCTCTGTTTGGCAATAAGGCTGAAGAAGTTCTAAAAAAGATGGAAGATAAAGCTAAATCTATGCAAACTGTGAAAAATTTCTTACTAGTGCAACCTCAAAGATTTAGTAGGCACTGGCCTACTAAGAACTGGTCCTTTCCAGCTCCTTCCAGATCCAGTCAAGTCAAACCCAGACACACCAAAAGCACCAGGTTTCAGTCCCAACGGACTCTCAGAATTAAGCAATGGGGAGCCTCCACTTCCAAATCTGGAAATAACAAGACACCTCCCTATGGTAAACAGTCTCAATGACTTTCCTTTAAAATTACCAAGCACTTACCTTTCAGCCGCCCCTTTGGGAGGAAAAATTGCTCTTCATGCAAAAAACTGGCAACTCATAACCCAGGATAAATGGGTTTTAAATATAGTGTCCCAGGGATACAGATTTAATTTCCACATGTTGCCAACTCCAAATGGGTGGCCAGACCTGCCCCAAAATCAGTGGGCAGAGGCTCAGAAACAAGTAGTTTCCCTCTTAAACATGGGGGTTATTCAACCGGTACCAGAAGAGGAAAAGGGACAAGGTTTCTATTCTAGACTTTTCCTGGTACCCAGAAAAGACAAATCATGGCGTCCAATTCTGGACCTGTCTACTCTAAACACCTTTCTGGACATTCCAAAATTCAAGATGCTGACTCTTCACCAGTTACTTCCTATGCTAGGCAAGGATGCCTGGTTGGCAACTCTAAATTTAAATGAAGCTTACCTGCATATCCCAATCATCTCTACACTGTCCTTTGGCTTGTCTACTGTGCCCAGGGTATCCACAAAGTGCCTGGCTCCAGTAATTGCATTTTGCAAGCAAAGAAATATTCAGATATATCCATACCTGGACGATTGTCTAATTCAGGCAGAAAACCAGGCCATACTTATAAAACATCTGGCGCTTGTAAAAAGGGTTCTAACTTGTCTAGGGTACACCATTAACGAAAATAAATCACAACTGGTATCCTCTCAACAGATTCCATTCCTGGGTGCAAGCTTGAATACAACTGCCCAGATGGCTTTCCTCATGCCAGAAAAGCAAATTCATTTGGTGACTTACTTCAAACAGGTGGCCACAAAAACCTTGCTATCTGCAAGACAAATACGGCAAGCCTTGTGGTTCATGGCCTCCTGCATTCTTCTAATTCCATATGCAAGACTGCATATGAGGAAACTTCAGTGGTACTTAAAAAGTTTATGGAGTCAACATTGTCACAGCCTGGAAACAATGATTCCTATCATACCTTGCCTACACCTAGAGTTCCTATGGTGGGCAGAGGCCTGCTACCAAAACAAGGGACTGCCATTCACACCACCCCCTGCCACCCAAACCCTAACTACAGATGCATCAGATTATGCATGGGGAGCTCATCTGGCAGGGAAGTGCATTCAGGGCAAATGGATCCCAAATCAAATGCACCTACATATCAATCAAAAAGAAATGCTAGCTATACAGAATGCTCAGACAGCCTTCAAGGACTACCTTCATCCAGGACAACTAATGGTAAAGACGGACAACACCACTGTTATGTGGTACATAAACTAGCAGGGGGGTACACATTCCTACCCCCTCTGCAGACTAGCCATGGCATTGTGGAACACAGCTTTGAGCTACCAAGTGCAACTACAAGCTCAATTCCTGCCAGGAAAGCTGAATATTCTGGCAGACAAACTAAGCAGAAATCTCATGGACCCACACGAATGGAAACTGGAACCATGGATTTTCAACATGTTGACAAGCAAATTGGGGAGCCCAGAAATAGATCTATTTGCCTCCCCCCAGAACTACCAGTTGGACAAATTTTGCACAAGAACTCCTCACAAAAAAGCATGGAAAGTGGATGCTTTGTCCTTCAGCTGGAAAAACCTATCAGTTTACACCTTTCCCCCTCTGCCTCTGCTCTCCAAAGTTCTGCTAAAAGTCAAACAGGACAAACCAAAAATGATTTTGATTGCTCTAGACTGGCCATGCCAACACTGGTACCCACTCCTGCGCAGTGTGTCACAAATATCCCCATGGCACCTGCCTCAGACACTTTCCTTACTGTCTCAGCAGGAGAACCAGATTCTGCACCCTCAGCTCCCTACATTGAACCTTGCAGCTTAGCTAATCACTTAAATTCACCTTTAGCATCCCTTAGCAAACCTGTGATGAATGTCATCTTGGAGGCGAGAAGACCTTGTACTAGAAAATCTTATGCTGACAAATGGAAAAGATTCCGTGCTTGGAATCAATCTCAAGGAAAGAACACAGCAGCACCCATTTTACCTCAGATCTTACAATATTTAACTGAGATGCTTCACAAGGGCCTGTCTTTTTCCTCAATTAAAATCCACGCCCCAGCCATTTCAGCTCATTATAAAACAGAATCTCCCCTCTTCTCTAATCCTCTGCTCAAGCAGTACCTCAGAGAGGGACCAAGAACTTGAGACCACCCAGGAGAGCTCCAACCCCTGCCTGGGACCTTAACTTTGTATTGGAGAAACTCACTCTGTCTCCTTTTGAGCCAGCTGCTACTGCAGACTTAAAATTTCTTTCTTGGAAAACAGCTTTCCTTCTGGCAATCACTTCAGCTAGAAGGATATCTGAGTTACAGGCCCTTATGGCAGTGGAGCCTTTCATCATTTTTCATGCGGACAGGGTGTCACTCAGGGCCAGTCCATCCTTTATGCCCAAGGTGGTATCCAGTGTGGCTCTTAATCAGTCCATTCATTTGCCAACTTTCTTTCCCAATCCACAGAACAAAGGGGAATGGATTCTGCATTCATTGGATGTGCACAGACAACTGAGATTCTACTTGGACAGGACTAAAACTCGAAGAAAATCTGAACAACTGCTGGTAGCATTTGCTGCAGGGGCAGAGGGAAAGGCTATTTCAAAACAAACCATTTCTAAATGGATAAGCCATTGCATTCATTTCTGCTGTAAGTATCATGGAAAGCCTTTCCCCCAGGGGATCAGATCTCATTCTACCAGGGTTGCATTTACTTCTACAGCCTTTCTCAGAGGTGTTCCTACAAGGGATATTCTAGAAGCTGCTACCTGGTGTTCAGTTCATACTTTCACCAATCATTATCATCTACCAATTTTCTCTAAATCCAGAGCTGGCTTTGCCACTGCTGTCTTGCAGGGCTTTATAGCTGGTCCTAATGCTGTATAAATCCATCCTCCCAACCATGGCTTTGGGAATCTACCCAAATGTAATGACTGCAATAGTAAAACATGAAGAACATAGTACATTTGTGTACACTTACCATAAATGTAGATGTTTGAGTGTATTCACTGTTGCAGTCCTGGTTACCCTCCCTCCAGCCCCCTGTTTTTCTCTGACTATACCTCTACTTTCTGTTCCAGTGCTTAAAAGCCTTTTTGGTGTATTTGCTTTTGACTGGAGGCATTTTGCTGTAATTTAAAATTATATGTTGCTCCCCATTCAGTGGGCACCTGACATCTGGGGCAAGAAAAACCTGAGGTAATGACGTCAGCTGCATGTTTTATACCCCTGACGACCTGATGTCATGGAAGAAGGGACAGCAACCGATGCAGGACCCAAGACTTTGTTAATCAGGCCGACTGAGGGCAACCTGCCAGCAGATTACCCCAAATGTAATGACTGCAACAGTGAATACACCCAAATATCTACATTTATGGTAAATGTACACAACTGTACTTTCTGTACTTCTGTCTTAGGAGGTTGTCTTCACTGAGATATGAGACGGGTGTTGTTAGGTGTCAGTATTTTGTACTCGTGTTTTAATTTTTTAAACTTTTTTTTTTGTTTTTTTCCCCGTTTGATGATAGGTAAATGTGGCAAATGTTATTCTGTTTAGCTACTGGCTCATTATTGTAAGATGGCAATTATTGTTTGAACATTTAGCCTTTACAGCAAAGATTTTGTATGATCTCTCAGTGAAATGTGTCAAGCAATATCAAACATTTACTGAAAGTGAAGCAAATGTTGTGTGAATTAACAAGTTTTTCATGGTACACAGCTTCTCCAGTAGCCTATATGAGTCATGAGTGTGTCATGTGTAACACACTGTGCATTTGCAAAATGAGTGCTGTGTTCTCACAGTATCGAGTTGCACAGATATTATATAATGCCTGCAGCAAGTTCTTCATGCATGCGTAACACAAGTTTAGTGAATGATGATTCATTGCATGATGTGCTGTTTGAATTACAATCAACAGTGACTTGTTACATAATTTAATTTATTACATAAGTAAATCAAATAATCAAGTACCCTATAGAGGCAGTAAATGCTCTTCTTAATTCTCTGTAACACCCATAATTTTATTAGCTCTGCATGTCTGTACATAAGTAATATTTATCCTATGCTATAGGAGGTTGAATTTGTTGAAGCATTATTTTGTTTTCTTGTCTCAAGCACTTTTGACAGTTACTTGTGAATGATGGTAAGTCATTATTCCTTTATGGTTTTAGAAGCTATATTAGTTCAGTTGGTAGTTGCTACACTGTTTATTTTTTTTCCTTTTCCTGTTACATAATGCACTTGATGTACATCATCATGGGGTGAGACAAAAATGTGATCGGCATCTTTTTTTTTTTTTTTTTTAAGTAGTTTAAAGGACTGTTTCATTACATCTACACTCCTGAAATTTGATATTAAAAGTATATGACTGCTCCCATGCCTTCTTCACTGTTTAAATGACCCCCCCCCTTTTTTTTTATAATCATGCTACTGTTTAAAGGACTGTTTGTTGGTTGCACTTAAGCATGTTATGCATGATGCAAACCTTTTTTTTTTCGTCATGGTGCAAGTGAAAGGTTTGCAGATCATAAGCAATGATATACCAACAGTGCACTGTCTGAAGCAGGTCAGAACTGTAGTAAGGTTAGCTCGATCCCTGGGCAGTAGGCAGTACCCCTTTTGGCACTCTCTTCATACAAGAACTAAAGAGCAAAGGCACAAAAGAGGAAACTCCTCCACTTGAAATGGAAAAAGTAAAACTGAAGCAGCAGAAAAGGCACCTGAACCGCACACAACTTTTTTAAAGCTACAAGCGATCCTTGCAAAGACTGCTGTTATTTAATGAGCTATGAGTTAGCAACTCTGTATATAATTGCAGAGAATTCTGTGAAGTTAGAGATTCTCAGCCTGCTGCTCTAGCATACAGCTGTCAGGTATACAGTATAGCCATTTGCCTCAGTTTTACACATAACTTTTGATGCACTATAGCAAAGAACTTTGATATATTTCCTCATAGTCATACAAGCAACCGTAGTCTTTCTGCTGCTTAAATGGTTAGTGCTTCACAGGATGGACACTGCCTATTCTTCAGTGATGATCATACCTATATCCGTCAACATCTGGAACCTGGGATGTTCACCCATTTTGTTCTACCCTAGTTATGATGCTGAAACAGGTAAAAACAGATGAATACCAGTGGAATTCCTGTATCATACCAAATCACATTTCTGTGCCATTTCATAGCTGGAATAAAAAGACATGGGTAATGTCCGGCAAATGCCAGTACATGCATCAAATACATGGACAGAATATCAATGATATGGATGTGGAATTCCAGAATATACATGAAATGTCAGCATAGTGTAGGGATAATGTGTCACGTGCATATATGAGGGGAGATGCAGTTGCCACAGACATGTGAGACCTTGCTAGCAGAGACATCTCCACCAGACAAACCAGTGGAATAAAGAGACACAAATACAGCTTAAACAAGAGAACTGCTTTGACTTGATTTGTTATTTGTGTTGATAGGGCATGACAGTGATTATGGATAACCACCTCTCACTGTCTTCTCTTTTGTGCTGTGTCACAGCCATCTTGTATGCCAATATGCATCTGTGTACGTACAATCTTCTGTAAGTTTCATCTGGGTCATAAGCAATGCTGTTCTGTGCTTTCCATTGTTTTGGGCTTGTGCTGAGATTGCAGTTTTAAGTCATTGCTGATCTTGTGTGTGCTATACATTGACAATATATTGCACTCATTTTCACCTGATGATGGATTCAGTGCTAGGCTTTTTAAGCAGGATGACCTTTATTATTGGTCATTGTTCATTTTATGTCTTAGTCGATAACTACTGATAACAAATGGGCTAGGCTGTTTCAGATGTGTCTTGGTGTACACCCATTATTTACATGATTACAGCAGAGTTAAGGTGATTATGGTCTTGTAAATTCTTATTTTTTTCCTGAAATATTTTTTTAAGTTTTTTTTTAAGAAAAAAAATGAAAAGATTACCAAAAACATAATCTCTGAAATACAATATAATGCAGAAATATGATTAATCATATTTTAAAGAACAAGTAAAATTATAACTATATACAATACATAGAAAAGCCAGAGAGCAATAAGGTATTAATTGAAACAAACAATTTTAACAACAGTCCAAATAATTAAGTAGATAAAGATGATGATTACATAAGGGCCAAAACTTTCATCCAATAATTATTCCTTAACTCATTACATCCGAGTGACGCCTCCAGTTGCATCTGCAGTTAACTCCTACTGATGCCTCTAAGCATCAAATATTGCTTGTTCATATTTACATCAATCATTCCAAAACCATGCTGTGTACAGGGTTTTAAAAGATTCCATCTTAAAGCTTACGCAATAGCAAACTCAACTTCATTAATATTTGGCCTCTTGTCTAGTGCTGGTAAATAGATGTTAACTGTTGCTTTGTGATATTGATTTATATTTATATAATTTTCACATTTTTCTAAATATTTCAACAACCAAGTAACACAGACATAGCTCCTTACCCTCATATGAAAGCTCTCAGCTATATGAACAAAATGCTGCTGATAGTGGGTTTGTAACTTAAGTAGTTGTTGAGATATTGTAAGTTGTTTAGAAAATATTACAAATGCAATAGTTACTGTGTTTACTGTGACTTATACAATTTGGTTTAACACCTAGAATCTAAAGAATAATAGTTTCTGCTGAAGAGTTTGCCATTTATACAGTTTTCATAATTCCTATGGTTCCAGAGATATGAGCAGTTGTTTGAAATATGAGGACATACAATTTGATTATGTGAAAAGGCTTAGGCTTCCACCCATTGGAAGTTACAGTGCAAATTTCCTGGGCACTGGTTAATTTGTTTGGATAAATTCTCCTTTCATTTAATTTGATTTCTTTAATTGCAACTTCCTTTAGAAGAGCAAGAAAGTCTTTAAATTTCATTTCTGAATATTTTCATTTCCTAGTAATAGTTTTCCTGGCCACAGCAAGTATAGTCCAAGTTAAATAAAAATAGTTTTTCTGCTGTTTATGAATTCACAGAACATTAAACAGATCCATCTCTTTTGTTAAAATAAAAGTATCATACCATAGTGCTTTAAAAAATCTTGTATTTTTAGCCAGAAATTCTGAACTTTGTGATGGTCAAAAAAATATGTAAGCATTGTAGATTCTCATTATGGATTGCAAGGAGGTTTGACTGCAGGTCCAATTCCAAGAATACTAAATCCTGGAAAAAAGAAGCTGATGCTTGGTTAATCCAGGAGTCTCAAACTCAAATGACCATGAGAACTGCATATGGAATAGCACACTCAGCCTATGGCTACTGTCTTTAAGCAAAAACAAAAAAATAAATATACTTACATGAAGAAGCACCCCTAAAGCACTTAAAATCATAACTAGGTATCACTGCTATGGGTTTACTTATTAAACAAGTGGAGCTGAATGAATGAATAGCCTGATGACAGTTGTGAAGCAAGACAGTGTTAGAATGAGTATAGACACTCAGGACTTAAATAAATAAAAAGTGATTATCAGGTTAAAGCAGATGAAAAAGTTCCTGTAGTTAAGAACTTGACATTGTGCCTAATGAAGGTAGTTCAAAACTTTGAATTCCAGCACTGTACTAGGTAGATAACAGAGTTTTAATATTGCCTTATAGAATATCTTCATTCCCAGAAGTGTTTGAAAGAACAGTAGTTGAAATAATTGAAAGGCTGCAATGAGTAATAAATGCAACTAATGATCTCCTGATGTAGGGAGCTATCACAAAGGAACACAACTCAAGTTGCTAAATAGATTTATGCAAAAAGTTTAAGACTGAATAAAAGCAAGTACTGAATGCCTGTATCTGCTCTCAGATACACGGGATATCTTTTGTCTCCCAGGGCAGGCAATGAAAAGTTTGATTACACTGTTAATAATCAGAAATCGCATGACAATTTATATGTTGCACAATTTATTGGTATGATGCAATATCTTTCAAAGTTCATTCCAAACATTTCATATATAATAATGCCTCTTAAAAGGCTGAAAAAGCATAACTACTGCTTATTTTTAGTCACAGGAAGAATAAAAAAGTATTAAAATGCTAAAAAACTGTTCCCAGAGGTACTTTGTCTGAATATACTGCAGTGCGTGCTATTCAACAAGGTCTTGGAACAGTAGTAATGCAAGAAGGCTGAACAGTAGCATAGGGGTCAAGGGCTTTAAATGGTGCTGAAACATATTAATGTCCTAACAAAGAAAGAACTGTTAAGAGTAGACTGTCAAATATTTATTGACTGTATGTGATAAATCCATTATAACAAAGTCAGATCATGTGCCACTGCAGGGTATATTTTATAAGTTTCTTTATAACATAACAGACTTCAAACTATGCTATTTAGTTTATAGAAATATTACCTACATATTCAGTTTAAGCAAGATAAATTGATACATGTAGCTGACACACTTAGCAGAATATACTTGCAAGAATGTAAGAAAAATTTGTTGTAGAAATTTGGAAGTCCTCTGGATTATTTCACAATTGTCTTTATCAGGTGAGAAGCAAGAAGAACCACAAATGTAAAACAGGATAGAGAAATACAAATGCTTTGAGATGAATCATGAATGCTTGTCCATTCATTTATACATTAAAGTTTTCAAATCATGATGAATGTTTGTGTCTACAAGGCTTGGTGGTAAATGGTGAAAGAGTTATCATTCTTAGCTTCATGAGGGTATGCTACCCAATATCCATGAGTCACATTTAGGAAAAAATAATGCAAAGAAGGAGCATACACATTTTTTTCTGGTGTTAGATGTCTGAAAAGACTGAGTAGATGGATTGAAGATGTGAACTTTACAATACATCAGAAACTGGAATCAGAAAGCGGAACTGCTAATGCATGAAACTTTGGATTTTACTTGGGTGATAGTAGGGAAAACTCTATTGTAGTTTAAAATTCCCTTTATTTTGTGTGCGTTCTGACTATTGATTGTTGCTCAATATGCCCAAAAGTGATACAGTTGTGGGAAACTGCCAGTGTGATACTGTTATGATAAAGAAAGTTATCTTTGTCAGATGTGGTATATCAGATGAGAAAATAGACAGTAGGCCAGTGAACTAACAATTCTGCACTTTTTGAAGCAATAGAGATTAAAACATGCTACATCAAGTCTCATATACTCACAGAGCAGTGGGCAAGCTGAATGTAGCAATATCCCCTTTACATTCTGCAGGAATGCCCAGCACAGCTACCAATGAATATACAGCTTAAAGTTTAGTTGCTTACGTTTTACTATTTGTTAGTCTATTAGAATCAAAGAAATGCTATTGAATTACTGAAGAAGAGGTAGCATAAACAGACATTCTGCTCTGACAGATTAATAAAGAACTTCTGTGAACTGTAAATAGAGGAAAGAATGAGAATGGATTTGGGAATTAATTTATTTAATATTTGTTTACCGGAAAAGTCTAACTAGGACAAAGCCTACTTTTAGTGAAGGCCTAGGTAGAAATGCTCCAGATGCATGTCTTTGGACTGTGGGAGGAAACAGGAGTGCCCAGAGGAAACCCACGTGAACACAGGGGGGACATGCAGACTCCACACAGAAGACATCCCAGCTGAGAATTGAACTACAGAACCTATTGCTGCGAGGCAACAATGTCAAACACTGTACCACTGCACCACTCTTAATGTGTAAGAAACTAAAATAACTGCCACACTGATTAACCTAGCAGAACAACCAAGATAATACTTTGTTCAGCATTCAGATATGCATCTGTGTATAGTTCAATAGTAGAATTTTATTGGCATGGGAGTAAATGAGAAAAAATAGGATCAAATCCCAGTTAGTTGACCAGTAAACATTGCTGAAAACATACTTGCCTCCTCCTGCAGACTCTTTGTGTAACCTATTTACTAATTTGCTGAGGTCAAATTTATGCAATAAAAATATCTGCTGTTTGTGACTTGCTTACCTCATCACAGAATTTAAAAGAAGCAGAAGGCATTTATATATTTGTCTTGATGAAACATATACTGCAGTGTCAGAATTCTCAAGAGTTACAATAATGTTTTGAGCTAGAAAAAAAACAATACCAGAGTAAAAGTGTGTCACAGTTTGCTTTAAAGCTTAATTCCATGATTTGGAAAGTAAGGAAGTTACCAAGGTTGATACAATTACATCTGAATTCATCATGTTGCTGGTCAGACCAGTGTTATAATTTGAGATCACCCAGTATCCAGTCAATATGCTGGATTTTGAAGACTAAGTGACTAACCGTTACAGTACATTGGCTGTACATACTGTGTATGTACTTTGCGAATGATTTTCTTGATCACTATGTAGAAACATTTGAATTTTCATTCTATTGCTGTAGATGACATGCCATAGCAAGTATAGATCCTTACAATCAAGGTATCGCTCACAGACTGTATCTGTTAAGTGCATCTATGTGTTGAAGTAAAAGGGATGCAAGGGCTGCAGCATTTGCATATGTATTATACTGTAGCTCCATCTTTAAGAGGAGTTACCAGAAAATGGGTCGGTACCACGTGATTTCTTCATCAGAGCAGTTTGTTAAAAGCTGTTGTTAAATGCATGTCATTTCAACCATCTCTTTTTTCATCTTATCTATGTGTTTACCTCATTTTATAAACATACTACATTCAGTGGATGGAGTAAAGCTACTGATGAGTGTGCACCCTTTGTTTCAATCTCTTCATGTACTACATTCAGTGGATGGAGTAAAGGTACTGATGAGTGTGCACCCTTTGTTTCAATCTCTTCATGCAGCCATTACAGACAATATTTGGACATAAAGTATAATATATATGGATACCATTCAGTTGATCAAATGTACAGATCATAAGTTCATATGTTCGTAGAATGTTACTTGACTAACGGTCCTAGAGTCCTTACAAGCCTAGACTTGATTATCCCGAGTTGCCCCAGTTATCAGTGGTTAGGTGAGTGAAGTTCTCAGAGGTAAAGGTGTCTAGAACGGACATGGGCACCACCCCAGGAGTGAATTTGTGGTCATCCATCCATTGATCTAGGTTGCATTTGAAGAAGGTCAGGGAGGGGTTCTGTTTCATGTGAACTGGAAACTTGTTCCAGAGAAGTGGCAGTCTCTGGGAAATATGTCTATCTCTCCAGCATGACCTGTTCATGTCAGAGGCTAGGCTAAGATCCCTGGAGTGAAAGACCATCCAGCAGTTTAATTTATGAATGTGTAGCATTTTGATCAGGGCTGAGTCAGAGACTGCCTGTAAGCCAGACACAGGTCACCCCTTAGCAACCTGTAGGAGACAGAATACAATGAAAGGGCTTTCAGTCTTTCTGTTTAAGACTTGATGTCCTTCAAGGATGCATCTGCAGTCCTTACAAATGGGTTGTCCTGTCGTCAGGCAGCCCTTCGGTCGGCCGGATTCCAAAGTCTGGGTCTGGCCTCGGCTGGTGTCGCACTTCACCCGACGTCATAGCTGCAGTTATTCGGGTATAAAGGCATCAGCCAATGCCATTTTCCCCAGTCTTTATTGCCGCGTGGCGCCAGAAGCAGAAGCTGTTCACAAGTGCCGGTCGGTCAGATCCAGAGATTACTACTACCGAATACTACTTCGAAGACTTCTAAAAAGCTAAGTACCCCGTTGGGGACTTTTTCTTGCCTCAGCCGATGTCAGAGAAAGTGAATAACTGTTTATCTTGTGGGAAACAAATACCTCATAAAGATTTCCACTCCTACTGTATACATTGTTTAGGCCCAGACCACGACATAGCAGCTTGTCTAGCCTGTGCTTCTTTTAACCGACGGACGCTTAGACATCGGTCGGAGTTTGCTGAACAAATTTTCGGCTCTGATTTTGCCTACATTATGCCGTCGGATCCTCCGACAATGCAAATTTCCAAAAAACGAAAAAAAAGGACCGACACTCGCGGTCCGTGGTCTCAGCCGAAACCGCGATTAAGCAAACCGCGAGTGTCTCGGTTTCGGTCAAAACCGAGCAAGCGGTTCTTTCTCCAGCCGAAACCATG
This sequence comes from Protopterus annectens, assembly GCF_019279795.1. Lineage (NCBI taxonomy): Eukaryota > Metazoa > Chordata > Ceratodontiformes > Protopteridae > Protopterus > Protopterus annectens. The sequence continues at coordinate 1,603,182,611 of NC_056732.1, forward strand.
CCTTCTACCGAGGCCTCCTCTAACCTGGTAGAATCGGCTTCTGAAATCCAGCCTTCTGTTGCGGTTTCTCAGGAATTATCAGACACAATTCCCCTGGATATTTCAACCCCTGCACATGGAGCTGCTAGGCCTCCTGCAGCCATGTCTATTAAGGCCTTTGCCAGGGCTAAAGCAGCCAAAGCTTCAAAAACTGTGCCTGCCAAACCCCCCTCACACAGGCCCAGCACTAGCTCTCATATGCTTTCTTTGGCTGAGGATTTAATTTCTTTAATTCGTGGATCCCAGCCTCATCCAGACAGGTCCTCTCTCCCACCTCCAGAAAAGAGACCTAGAGCAGAGCCCCCTGAACCAGTTTCCACTGATGGTTCCTCTGATGAATCAGAACATACAGACCCTCCTGAGAGGCCTCAGACTGGCCATAGAGATGATGGGAAACTGCCCATGCATGATAGAAGGCTCTTACTGTATTGAGAAGGGAATGGGTTAATTTGACAGGACTGTGGTTATATCATTGAGACTACAAGTGGGACCTATACTTTGTGTAGGCTAAGGTTTATCAATACAAGAACTCTGCTCAGTGTGCAACAGAGTTGCTCCTAGAGCAGAAGAAAAGCTTGGAAAGGTTTCACTGACAGCTGTTTATGAAAAAACTGAGCTTCTAGGCTTTTGCATGTGTACAGGGCACTGCTAATGGTCATTGAGCAAAACCCAGTACAACTCAAACATGATGCTTAAATATGAGCAAAAAGAAACAAGTTTTAAGCTAACCACCAATCAGGAAAGCACACAATAAGCCTTTCACCAGTAATCCCCAACTCAGACAGGTTAGATCAGCACACTTCTGCCACAAAGATGCAGAAAAACACCTTAATGTAGAATAGCTGGTTTGGAGCCCAAGTGTAACAAGACCAGACAAACTACCAACACCAGCCTTTCAACTAACAGATACAATGTAATACAGTGCAATTAACTATTTAAAGCAACAGCAGACAGAACAGTTTTTTTGAAACTGTTGAAGTACAGTCACAGTATATAAGAAAAGTACAAAAAATACTTAGACCCCTTTTGTGTGTTTCCCAGCTCAGATAGACTAGGCAATCACCTACTTCCACTAGATGAATAATCCCAGTCCTCCTAATATAAAAGCACAGTAAAGGAGTGTCCGGAGTAAAATGCTGCCAAAACAAAATTAAAAGATACAAAATGCTACCACAAACAAGCTGAAAGATACAGGTACAGCAGTGTACATTAAACAGATTATAATATGTAATTATTCAATAAAAGTACTTCACTTTATAAAAATGAGCCAAGAGCCACTCAATTGTGTAGAATTTATAAAGGCACTAAAAACAAGATAAGCTGATTAATAAACTCTCCAGCCAATAAAATTACATGCAGAAATCTCAAGTATTTCTCCAACCTAAACAGACCAGGCTACCTCCCAGTGAACTAGATGGAAAATCCACTGATTTCTTGATGTAAAAACAAGTGCATGCTAGAGTGTGAAAATATACTTCTTTATCCAACAGCTGGCTAGATAATGAAGTCAGAGCAAGTAAATCAGTAGAACAGATAATGAGAGGTAAAATGCACTTTTTCAATATAAGCACAATGAAAGGCAAATACATAATTCAAAATATCAACAGCAGCTTAGAAAGGGAGGAGCTTATTTAGCTCAATTTACAGTGGTGGTGGGCAACTTAAAATTACCAGCTTTAAAAACCATATCAACAAAAACGAGGGTGGGAGAGAAAAAACTAGCAGGGAGTCATCGACATTGCTTTAGTTTATGCAGGCTTGACATTTTTTCAGCAAAAGACACATTTTAAACTGTGGTCTGGTCAATTGAAGGCATGAAATATCCATCATTGTGAATAACTGATAGAAATGCTCTGTTTTTTTGTTGTGTAGGATCTTGGTACTGCTTGAACTGGGAATATGCACTTTCCATGCTGTTGTGCAATCTTGGAGTTGGTGTATATAACATTGTGGTGATGTGGGGTGTGCAGTGGAGACTGCACACTGAAAAAAGCTGTTATTTGTATGGATGCATTTTTTTGATGTGTGCTGTGGTGTGTTATTGTTTGTAAGTATCTGGTATAGGTGCATTTGCACTTGGAGTGTTTGGTTTTTATTATGTATTGTGTGCACGTGACTGAGTATGTTTTACTAATTATGTATTATAGTGAAAGAATGTGTATGTTTTGCAGTATTTTTATTTTAATAAATTTGGTGTATACCTATATGCACATACACAGATGTAAACAAACACACAAAGGTATTACACTGCTGTCCT
>NC_056732.1:1603189906-1603193909 GCF_019279795.1 Protopterus annectens
CCTATCTGTCCCTGGAGGAGTGGTCTAAGCCCTGAAACTAGTCGCTTATTGGCCGCTCTGGGTCAATTCCTATCTCTTTCAGTTTCCCTGCTTTAGAACCCGCATTTGTGCGGTTTTGCACGATTTTGCGCATAGCGCAGCATCGGGCAGCGCCACTTAAATGGGTTTAAACTATTCCCGGCTCCACAAAGTCTGCTCTTCACTTTTTCCCTTTGAACTGTTCTAAATCTCAAAGTAAGCCCTCTATTTTCATTCTAAAGCCCTGCAGTTGCTTGTATAAGTAATCTTATAAGTAAGCACTAATAAACTAAAGCACTACACCCTCTTATACTCCCTTTAAGTACTTGGCTCCTTAATGGTCCTTTTTGATCAGTCAAAATGTAGTTCCTTATACTATTCTGGCATGTCCAAAAGTCAGTTTCGGGTTTACTCTCCAGTCCAGCTGGTAAATCTGGGAATCTTGAGGCAATGTTACAACTGCCTTATGTACACAGACCACCCTCTCCTCCTCCCAACAAACTCAAATATATGTGAGAGATGCAACTATATAGCCAAATTGGAGGCTGAGCTCTGTCAACCCAATACTGGCGCAGTCAGTCAGGAGGAGAAGGTAACCACACACACCACAAATCCAGTCTCACATAAACCTATCGCAACAGAAAACCAAACACATAAACACACAAAACTATACTCAGTGGCTCTAAATAAAAATCTGCCCAAGCAGCAGAGACCTCCAAAGCAGACATCCAAGCAACTGCTACCCCACAACAATACCCACGTATCACATAGTTCACAAAGTCAGTGTGCCACACAGTCACAGCCCTTAAGGCTAAATAACACACCTAATACACTTGTAATAGGTGACTCTATTGTCAGACACACTGACGTCCCACTCACCAGGCTGAACAAGGAGAAGGTCACTGTAAGCTGCCTGTCGGGTGCCAGGATCCGCCACATAACACAAACACTCAGGTCACTCCAATGCAAGTACAAATATGACTCCGTCATTGTCCATGCTGGTGTGAATGACCTGAGACGTACCTCCCTGGACTACATGAAAAGAGACATAGAGGAGCTCTCTGATCATGTAGCCCAGGCCAGTATAACCCTGACCTTGAGTAGCATCTTACCTACACCAAGAATGATGCCACAGTATAAAGACAAAATGATCAATTTTAACAATTGGCTAAAGTATTGGTGTCATTCAAAGGGGATCCAGTGTCTGTCAGCCTGGGATGACATGTTCGACATGCCACGTTGCTTTGCTAGGGACGGCTTGCACCTGTCACCCCTGGGCTTTCGAATACTGGCTAAGGCTCTTGCCACCCCCATAGTGCCTTTTTTAGGCAAGGCTCAAAAGACAAACCCGCCTCCATAGACAACACAAAGAAAAAGAAACTAAGGGTAATGCTGCTCAACACCAGAAGTCTAAACCTCAAGATGCACGCACTCGAGGCTCTCCTCAGTATGGAGAATATTGATATTTGTGCATTAACAGAAACCTGGTTCAAGGCTCCCAAGAGCACCCCAGCACTACCAGGTTATACCTCATACCATGCTTTTCGGCCCCAAAACTCAGACCGAACCACAAAAGGAGGGGGAGTTTCCATATTCATCAAAGATATCCACACCTCCAGGTTAGTGGCACTGCATGAAGCATCGGAGACCATCCATGTGCAACTAACAGTGGGAAAAACTGCCTTTCAGTTTGTAGCCTGCTACAGACCACCCTCCCAAACACAGGAACCCCACTCGGCTTTCCTGAGAACACTAGAGAATATGAAGGTCTCTCCAAACACCATTATATTGGGTGACTTCAACTGCCCAAACATAGACTGGGAGCACTACTCAAGCCCCAACACCCTCGCCGAATGGTTCCTAGAATTTATAAACTCAAATGCTATGGAACAACTGGTCACCACTCCCACAAGAGGGGAAAACATATTGGACCTGATCATCACCAACATGGGGACTGTATGTTCCATACCAAAGGTATACCCCTCATTGGTAAGATCTGACCATAAAGTAATCTCACTGGACATCCATATCCCATTCCTACACCCAGCTGAGGAAACCATGAAGAACGTCTCAAAAGCAAACTTCACACATCTCAAAACTGAGGTGGAATCCTTCAAAGCCCCTGGGCCAGTGGAATATACGGCCCAAACCGCAGAATCCTTTACAAACGCTTTCTATGGACACCTACAGGAATGCATGGATCGTGCTATCCCAAATAAAACCAAGACTCATTCCTCCAAAGGCAGGTGGACCCCAGCCATAAATTAGCTGTACAACAGAAGGAGGAAGCTACTACATGATAGAGGGAAGGCATCTCTGATCAGTACTAGCAAGAAACTACAATCCCTCATAAAATCATCTAAGGCCAGCTTCGAAAGAAAAATTGCACAAGATGCTAAAGATAATCACAAGGCCTTCTTTAGTTATGTCAGGAACCTGGGTGGCAACTCCCAGATATGCTCTGAGTTAGTTCAAAATTACAAAAAATACACTGAACCCACAGACATTGCCAACATCCTGGCAGACAGGTTAAGTGCAAACTTCTCACCCCCTTCCCCCCCAAAAGAGCAAATGTCTATCCCAACAGAGTGTAGCCTCACTGACATCACAGATACACAGGTGAGAGCTGCCCTCTCCAAAGCAAAAAACACAGCATCAATGGGACCGGACGGTGTCCCGGGCTGCATCTTACATAAACTCCAAGAAGAACTGAACCCTCACATAAAGTCACTGTTCAGTCTCAGCCTTACTACAGGATATGTACCCAAGGAATGACGTACAGCAACAGTGGTCCCACTTCTCAAAGGTGGTGCCACAACGGACCCCGGAAACTATCGCCCTATAAGCCTGACTAGCCTGGTCTGCAAAGCTATGGAGCGTATCATCATGAAACTCATAAACAAAGACATTGGGAACCTCCAAACACTGGATCCTACCCATTTCAGCTTTGTTAAGGGCAGATCTTGCCTCTTGAACCTGGTTGACTTCTTTGAAACAGTCACCAAGGCCATAGATGAAGGTAAGGTAGTCCACACAGCCTACCTGGACCTCGCAAAAGCCTTCGACACAATACCCCACTCGGGCATCATAAATAAGCTCACCAGCTTAAATATCAACCCCTATGTCACAAGATGGGTTGCAAACTGGCTCAGGGATAGAACCCACATGGTCAGAATTGCAGGTGCCATGTCAGACTCTAAACTAGTTACAAGTGGCATCCCACAAGGCTCAGTCCTGGGACCTCTCTTGTTCGGTATATATTTCTCTGAGGTACAGGCTAACATGGGAGGACTATGGCTGACCATGTTCGCAGATGATGCAAGCTGGGTGCCATAATCGACCCGCCGACTGACATAAGCATCCTCCAAATGGGTCTCACAGAGATGGATAACTGGTGCCAGAGCCATGGCCTAAAGCTAAATGCCAAAAAGTGCATAGTCATCCCCTTTGGGAAAAACAAAGTGCCCACAAATTACCACATAGGTGATAATCCATTAAGTATGGAAGAAGTGATTAGGGATTTGGGGACCCAAGTAGATAGCAATCTCTCCTTTGACAATCACGTTACCAAAGTTGTTAGAAAGACCTTCTATATAGCCCACCTTATCACGAAAAGGTTCACATCTAGATCAAGAGAGGTCATTGTGCCCCTCTACTCATCACTCATCAGGTCCATAATTGAATACAATGCCCCATTTGGGATGTACCTTGCCCGACACCTGCAGCAACTGGGAAGACCCCAAAAGTACCTCACCAAGAGGATCAAGAGACTCAAAACAGATGCCCTACACAGTTAGGCTAAAGAAACTCCAAATCTACTCAATTGCTTACCGCATACTCAGAGGCGATCTGTGCCTGACATATAAAGCCATGTCCAACCCAGAATTAATGGACATGCTCCACCTCAGGAAATCCAAATCCCTTAGAGATACACACTCCAGGGACTTAAACCTCAGCACAGAAATAAATAGGACATGCTGGAGGG